>NC_048219.1:124290981-124363865 GCF_002007445.2 Ailuropoda melanoleuca | reverse complement strand
GAGACCCTCCATTAAGCAAGTGCCCAAAGACTGGGAATAGGAAAGGCCAAGCAAATCTGGGATGTCCACTGATTTGATCTACTCCAAATGCAAAACCGAATAAAAGACATCCTCTCCATGATCCCACATTTCACCCCCGTCAAATAAAATGTACCATTTTTCAAAACCGCCAAAGGAATTGAAAGCTTATGTCCACATAAAAACCTGCATATGGAAGTGTATAGCAGCTTTATTTATAATAATTGCCTGAACTTGGGAGTAACCGAAATGTCTTTTAGTAGGTAAATGGATAAACCGGTACATCCAGACAATGTAATATTATTAGTGCTAAAAAGAGATGAGCTATCAAGCCATGAAAAGATATGGAGGAAACTTAAATGCATATCACTAAGTGAAAAAAGCCACTCTGAAAAGGCAAAACTATGGAGACAATAAAAGGATCAGTGGTTGCCAGGGACTAGGGGAGGAGGAGTGATGAACAGGTAAAGCAAAAAGGATTTTTAAGGCAGTAAAACCACTCTGGAGGATACCATAATGGCGAGTACATGTCATTGTACATTTGTCCAAACCCTCAGAATGTACACCACCAAAAGTGAGCCATAATGCAAACTCTGGACTTTGGATGACAATGATGTGTCAATGAAGGTTCATGAGTTAAAACAAATGTACGCTCCACTGGAGGATGCGTTGTAATGGGGGGAGGCTATACATGCATGGGGGTGGAGGTGTATGGGAAATCTGTCCCTTCTAGGACATGTTGCTATGAACCTAACATTTCTCTGAAATCTATTGAAACACACATAAGCGCGCGCGCACACATGTACACACACACACACACACACTCCTGAAAGCTTCCAGAGATAAAGAAGATCACTTATAAAGGAAAGTGCCACCAAATTTATCAATAACAACACTGGATACTGGAGGCTAATAGAGTATTCTCTTCATAACCTTGAAGGAAAAGAACTTTGAACTTAGATCTTTATGTAGAGTTAAAATTTCCCTTAAAGTTAAATGAAGATATTCTCTGGAGCATAAAGTTTTGGGTAATTGACAAAAGAAAGTGTCTTTGAAGACAAAATATATAGAGATTGTACTCTAGCAATAAGAAAAGATTGTCCAGGAGGAAGAAACAGATAGAGAAAGTAAAAGAATAACTGAATGAAGTGTTTTGTTGTCTAGATAAGTCATGACCAGTGGAAAAATAAATAAATCCAAAACTCAAGCACTAAACTGACAAAGGAAGAGGGTAGGAAATAAAGAGGGTGGGAGGAAACATGGGGAAATATTAGATACATTCATGGCCTTGATTGTGGTGGTGTTGTCATCACCAAAGTCACTGAGTTGTATACATTAAACATACACAGCCTTTTACACGTCAATCATACCTCAGTAAAGTGGTTTTCAAAAAAAGAAGAGGGTAGAAGTGACCCGATGGAAGTGAAAATTGGCTCAGATTATCTTCTTATTCACTGGATACAGATATTGATAAGCTTAGACACTAACAAAGAAAAACAAGCAAAGTTTTGGTCTGAATAATTTAGGGATAACCACAGACAATACATTTGAAAGTATAGCTTCCAAAGAAGCAGAGGAATTTGATTTGCTCAAAGGAAGGAGGAAGGAAAAAAAATAGAAAAGAAAAAAAAAAAGAATTATGGAAAATAAAATTCCCTGAATAGGATGACGAAATTAAGTTCTAGGAGGGAAGCAATTTCAATAAATATCAATCTGTAAAAGTAAATAAGATTCAGAAACTCTCAAATTGGAAGAAGAAAAGGACCAGGAAGATGTTGTCTGTGAGAAATATATTTAACCCCAAAGGATGCAGAGAGACTAAAAACAAAACAAACGGAAATGTATTTATTCAATTATTCAGCTCTATCACTATGAACTCAATGAATATTTATTTTATCCTATGGATTAAAATTCAGTAATATGTCTGGGGCTCTGGCATCACACAGATGATTCCTTTATTTGAGATTTTCTCAGAAGATCATACAAAATTTTTTTAAATTAGCAAATACCATATGTTGAAAATTATTAATTAATATTACAGAAGCCCGCTGCTGCAGAAACCTAATATATATCATATGGAGACCAAATGTTCAAACAACATTGGAGTAAACTCAGCTGGGCAGAAAACAGTTTTACTCCTTCTTTGCCAAGCATCTGTTTTTCTCTCCCCAAAGGCAAATTAAAAATGAGTAATAGTCGTCATAATAATAATAATCTTTTGCTCCTCAAAGGCAAGTTAAAAAATAAGTAATCAGCAGCAGCATGGCTAACGTGGACTACATGTTCTTAATACCTGCCAGGTGTTATCCTAGGTCTTTTACTAGGTATTAACTCACTTCCTCTGCGCCGTAACCCGAGGAGACAGATGCTGTTATTCTCCCGATTTTAGAGATGAGGAAGAAAACACCAAGGCATTAATACCACAAAGTTAGTAAGTAAAAGAGCTGTGACTGGAATATAAACAGTCAGGCTCCAGAGCTAACACTCTTGACCGTCATCACTTTGCTGCTCTCAGTAAATGCACAAATACTGCTTTTATTCCCGTCCGGTGGGAATCCGTAGCCCTCTCAAGCAGGGCTGTTTTTTCTTCCACAGATTTTGTTCATTATGCCTAAAAGTTGTGTAGGTGTTCTTTACACCCCTACATTGTTCCTTCCAAACTATTGAGTCCTTTTCTTCCTTAAAAACCCAGTTTTGAGGCTCAAACCTTCATGTCCAGCACATGCTGCTGTGCGTAAGGCAGTCAGCCACGGACTGCACTGTCCTCCTTCCCTGCATGACCGGGACCTGCATCGCTGGCATTCTTTCCAGTACTACTGCCCTGGGCTGAAGTGATTTCAGGATCCTTATAAAGAGTCCTGAGGACTCCCTGGACTCTCAGTTCAGTTCCTGCACTCCGCCAAAAACGCTGTCCCCACCACATCGCAGAGGGTCTGCAGATTACCAATAACCACATCTCCTTTTGTTCCCATGAACACTACTTTACACGTTTTAAATTTATAATTTGAAAAAAACCTTATTACAGCAAGCAATTGATTTTGCATCTCCTCCTTAATTTCACACTCCAGCAATAACACAACCTTTCTTTCCAGGACCCTAATTTTAGTACCCAGACTCCAATTGTCCTCAACCCCAGAGGGACCCGATTTATCTGACCAGCTGCCCCTCCATCTCCCTCCTGTCTTAGCTTCTCTGTTACCAATGTGACGCTACATAGTTCAAAATTATAAACTTTCCTGTATTCACTCAGAAAACTTATGCTCCTACTCCGTTTTGTTGTATGCATTTGGTAAGGACCCAACCCTGGTAAAAATCAACTTCTTATTCACTTCATTTGCTCTGAGCTTCTACTCACACAGCTGACCAGTGACTAGTGAAAATATACAACCGTGATAACTGGCTTATATTTAATTTCATGACCACTGAGCTCATGTGGTCCCAGTCCATTCATTTTCCCTCTCTCCTAGAATTAGGATACTCTTTTGTCTCAGAAATCTAGCACATTCTCTTCTTTGGCTTTCTATTTCATTGAGACAAAAGAAATGCCAAAGTTCCTTCTCTACACTCAAGGACATTCTTTCAAAAATGTCTCCTTTTGTCCTGCCTCACCAATTTCTTCCTTTCTGCCAAATCATTCCCATGAGCACACAAACACACTTTAATAGCTCATATCAAAAGCGAAAGGAGGGAAGGGAGGAAAGAAGGGAGGGGGAGGCGGGTGTGGGGAAGAGAGAGGGAGACAAAGAGGAAGAGCTTTTCTCTTTACCTCTCCAGTGAGTCTGCTCTGGCCCTCCTCATTGCTACAAACCACAGTGGTGAATTCTCTCCTCTCCCCAGTATTGGACTGGTCATCCTCTCCTGCTTGAAACATTTTCTTCAGTTGAAATCTCTAACACAGATTTCTTGTCTGCCTCTTGACTCACTGACCACACTATTTCTGTTTCCTTTGCTGGTAACACTCCACCCCCTCCAGCTTCTAGACCAGTGATTTTGAATTCGGAATACATGGAGGAATCACCTGTTGCCACTTATGACAACGTGGATGAACTTAGAGGCTATTATGCTAAGTAAAATAAGTCGGACAGAGAAAGACCATATGAAAGACCTTATCAAATACCAGATGATTTCACTTAGATGTGGAATCTAAAAAAATAAATAAATAAAACAAGCAAAGCAGAAACAGACCCAGAAATTCAGAGAGCTAATTGTTGGTTGTCAGAAGGGAGGGGCTTGCCATGAAGGGGAGTGGCAGGCACAGGCTTCCAGTTACAGAACGAGTGCATCATGGGGAGAAAAGGTACAGCCTGGGGCATGTAGCCAGTGGCATTGTAGTACCACTGTATGGTGACTGATGGTAGGACAGCGTAATATACAAACTTGTCGAATCACTATGTTGTACCCGTGAAACTAATGTAACATTGTGCATCAGCTATACTTCAGTTAAAAGAAAAAAGAATCATCTAGTGAACTTTTAAAATGCATTGATGCCCAGGTCTCAACTAGACTAATTACATCAGAGTCTCTGGGGGCAAGGTGAGAGGTTTAGGCAATTTTGTTCAATGTCCCCGAGTAATTCTAATGTACAGCCAGGACTAGAAGTACGCAGTAAACACACGAGGGCCTCAGGGCTTGACTCAGACTTTGAACCTTTTCCACCTGCACTTCCCTAGGTGATCCCACCCAATCTCTCAGCTTCAGATATCTCAACACCTGGTACCTTCCAAATGTATACCTTCCACCTAAACCTTTCTCCTAAACTCTGGAATTCCCCTGCTGTCACCTACTTTGGGATGTATAATCCCATTTCCAAAGGTAACATGTCCTTCTGCTTTTATCCCCATCTCAGTGACTAGCAATTCTCTCTCTTCAGCTACATGGACCACGCAGAGTAAATGTTGTTATCTTGGAGTCATCATTATGACTCTCTTTCTTTTATGTCTCGTCTCCAAACCGTCAGCCAATTCTGTTTCAAAATAAATCCAGAGTCTGATTGCTTATCTCACCACTTTCAATGTTAAGTTCGATTTGAGCCCTTATCTTTTTTCTCTGCATTATTACTATAGTTCATATTCCGTCTTCTTGCTGCTACTCTTCACCAGCACAGCAGAGTGATCCCTTTACAGTGTTATTTAGATCATGTTACACCACTGCTTAGAACTGTCCAATGGCATCAATCCCCTGAACTCCCTTTATAACAGGACTCCCTGCTCCTTCCATTCTCTCTCTGTTTCCACTCTAGCACATGGGGTATTGTACTGTCCCTGAAGCATGCCAGATACACTCTTGCTTTTGTGCTTGGCATTCTGTCTGCCTGGAACATTCTTCTCTCAAGTATCTCCCCTGACTCATTCAAATGCCATCTCATCACCAGGGTCCTTCCTTGGCCACGCCATGTAAAATAATACCTCTCTACCTAAACTCAGAATAACCCTTCTTTGCTTTAGATGTGTTTGTTTTTAGTCTCCCCAAACCAAACACAAGCTCCTCGAGGACAGGATCTTGAAGCATGAATTGGTTCTTGGCATGTTACAGATGCTCAGTAATCACTTGCTGCATATTTGAGTCGAGCTGGGGAGCTAAGGCTTCTGGCCACAACTCCTGAGCTGCTATTGTAAATAACGGAACATCAAAGGGCCAGTAAGGCTTTTGGAAACAACATATACCTCAGGAAACTTTCTCCTTGCCCCTTTCATTAGGATTATCCCTTTCATTTGGGTGGAGAAATGAAATTGGGACGAGACTAAAAATGATATTGCAGCACTGTGGCTTAAAATAAATCATTGTGAGATCTGGATTCTCTGAGTCACCCTTAGGCTGGAACATTTTTCTGCTTGCATTGAATTACTCTCTGTCTCTTTTCTAAATTCTCTGAGACCCTAAAGGGCCACAGCTCCTGAGACATAAATCCTAGTATGGGCACCAAAACATTCATCAGATAAGTAAAATCAAACAACATAGTGCAAGGGGAAAATGACATCAAAATATATTTTGATTGTACAAAATAAGTCTCACTAAAGGCCAAATTCAGTTCTGTATCTGCACTAAAAATTTTAAATTACAAACAGAACTCCACCTCCCATTAATGAAATGAAGCTGGACTTCTTGAAAAACTCTATAATCCACAGAGCAAAAAAAGAAAGGCCTTTTGCCAGTCAATTCTGAGAATCTCTTAAGAGCTAAAGCTTTCCATGTTATAACCCGAGAGAGGAAAATAATGGTAGTAATTAGGGCACCTGGGTGGCTCAGTGAGTAAAGCATCTGCCTTCCGCTCAGGTCATGATCGCAGGGTCCTGGGACAGAGCCCCGCATTGGGCTCCCTGCTCAGCAAAGAGCCTACTTCTCCCTCTCCTTCTGCTGCTCTCTCTCTGTCGAATAAATAAGTAAAATCTTTTTAAAAATATATAATTATATGTAAATATATATATTTCATGTATAAAAATATATACATATATATTTTATGTATAAAAATATATGAATATATATTTTCCATATAAAATATGAATATATATTTATGTATAAAAATATATGAATATATATTTTATGTATAAAAGTATATGTGAATATATATCTTATGTATAAAAATATATATAAATATATTTTAAATATATAAAATATATATATATAAAATTAGTTACTCAGAGTTAGCCAGTCCCTTGGCTAAACTAAGATCTCTTTCTTTCACTCTCTCTCTCATGCACACACATATACATACACAGAGTTAAATGCTGCATGCTGAAATTTGGTACCTCTTACTTACAGGTTAGCAACTAAATGACCTTCCCGAACAATATTTTTAACAAGTTCCATCTACTCATTTTTTTTTTTTTGCAAAATGTCTGTAAATAGTTCATGCAGGCCTTTTCTGTACTGCCTGTGCATTAATCTAATTATTTACAACAGTTTCGAGCTCTTAAATATAAGCAAAGGTTATCACTACCTTTATTTTACAACTTTAGGGCAAAATCTTTAAAGATTTAAAAAAAAGAAGAAAAATTCTTTTGAGAGTCACCTGAACACAGCATACTGTCTCCTACACACACTAGATGTCACTGCATGACCTGACATATTGGTTGTAATTTCATCTATTACTTTACAATCCTTATAGGCAAGATAGCAAAGGTACAAAATTATCTTGAGGTACGTTTCCCAAAAAGTGGGAACCTTTGCTTGTATTTGGTCAATTGCATCCATAAAAATAAATTATTTTGCACCTTTGCCAGCAATTCTACACATTAAACTAGAAAACATTATAGGTTTTCTTTTTATTATCAACTCCCCCCTTCCCAAATTCTAATATCAAATAGAAATGTTTGCATTTGATGAGTAAATAATGGTCTCTATGTTAAAAGATACTGGGGGATATTTGAAGCAAATAAAAATTAGGGAATGGGCTTAACATGTTTCAAATTCAGCACAGCAATAAAGTGCCGTCCATGTGTCAAACATCAGCAGGCACCCGGAGATCTAAACATGAGAGAGGTATAAGCAAAAACTGTGGGAACATAGAGGAAGAGACTCATAAAGGATTTAGGCAATGGACACCAGCGCTGAAAGAAACAGAGCTAATCTCCATTTGAAAAACTCATATATGAATATACACATTTGAGGTGGTTTATTACTTGTTCTTCCTTAGCCTAGAATGACATTTATCAATTATATTTAGTGAAATGTGAAAAGGTGTTCAGTAAAAAAGAATTCCATGGTCAAATAAATTTGAGAAACACTCGGCTATTTAAAAGAATCAACAGGCTTATTTTTAATGCAGAATTCCTCAGCTTCTAATATTTGAATGTGGATTGTAAGTCTCCAAAAGGGAAATGGAGTACCTATCGTGTCTTATTTAACGAGTGATGATGCCATCTTAAGGAATTCCAGTATCTCACTGAACAGAGTTCTGCAAAGCAATAGAAGACATGGCAGTGGATGATAGAAATGTGAATATTTAAGATTTATGGCTTTTAATATCATATAGAGTCAAGAAAAAAACATGATCTTATTTTTACTTAATTACTGGAAATTGATCTATCTGAAAAGACTAAAAAAGCTAGGATCTTTTTTTAGTTCTGATTTTTCCTTTTTTGTAATTAATTTCAATATAAGAAGAAACAAATGTTTTATGTAGTACAATTCAAAATTCACATCAATTATTTAGCTGAAACAAACCAAAAGAAACTTGAAAGAAATTTCACATGCACAGGAAATTTCAAACTATGCTCCCAGATTTCCTGATGGTTAAACATTGATTCCCCTCTGCCACTAAGGGGTCCGTCAAAAAGGCTCAAGAAGCATTCTCTTAGGAGAAACCATGGTTCATGTGAGCTTGTTGAGCCAAAGAAAATGGGAGAATGCCATTTCTTGCAACAGAGGCTGTTAATGAAGCTTGGGGTGAGTCAGACTCTAAAACCTTGTCTGAATATTGGTGGATGATCAGTGCTGCGTATCTGCCATTGGCCTCATACAGTTCTACTCCAAGCCCTTCTCCACCTTGCTTTCTTCTGCTGTGGACTGATTTATATAGACAACATCAACAGGGCTGCCATAACCTCTGGTTTCCTGTCAGTTGAGTCAATGGGAGCTTCATCTGGCAAAAGACCAAGAAAGGAAGAAAAGTGAGGTCAGGATTTTTTTTTCCTGGCTCCTTCCCTGCTTGAGGCTAACTTTTCCCCCAGTGGAAGTTCATCACTCCTCTCAAGCCAGCCTTTGGTTTTGACAAACATATATACACAGAAAAACACCATCACCAACAAGACAAAAACAAAAAATTCCCTATGTCCCCTTTACATTCCATCAGTCCCTCCTGGCCTCAGGAAGTCATTGTTCTGTTTTTTTGGTATTATGAATTAGTTTGCATTCTCTAGAATTGTGTATAAATAAAACCAAGTATTATGTACTCTTTGTGCATTGAGTTTTTTTCATTTAGCATTTTGAGATTTGTTCAATTTCTTGTTCGCAACAATAGGTTTCATTGTGGTTTTTGTCTTGTTTTCTGAAAAGTGTTCTGTTGTATGATAGAAAAAATTATTTATGCATTCATATCTTGATGGAAATTAGGACTGTTTTTAGGTTTGGGCTACAATGACTTAAGCAATTTAGTATTCTTGGATGTCCTTTTGTAGACAAATGTTTCATTTGCTTGGGTAAATTCCAGGGATCAGAAGAGATCAGTACAATGGTAGGTGAGTGTCCAACATTGTAACAAACTGCCAAACAGATTTCTAAAGTGGCTGCAACACAGTACAGTCCCACCAGGAATGTATGGTAGGAGTTCTAGCTGTCCTCAGCTTCACCAACACTACTTTCTATCTTTTAAATTTTAGCCATTACAATGAAGGGGGAAAAAGAAAGTAAAAGCCAAATAATCAGGAAAAGAAATAAAATTGTATCTATTTTCTGACATGACTGATTAGGCTGTGTAGTGATATCTCATTGTGATTTTAATTTGAATTTTCCCAACTGAGATGTTAAGAATCTTCTTCCATTACACTTATTGGTCATTTGTACATTTTTCTTGAGGGGTGTCTATTCAAATCTTTTGTCCACATTTATTAGGTTTCTTCTGGCCTTATATCACCTTGTAAGAGTATTTATAAATTTTAGATATGCATATTTTCTCCCATTAGGTGGCTTACCTTTTTGTTTTGCTTCAGGTGTCTCTCAGAGAATAAAAGTTTTTAATCTGGGTAAAGTCCAATGAAACTTTTTTTTTCATTTGTGGCTTATGTTTTTGTTGTGTTTCCAAAGAATTCTTTGCCTACTAAAAGGTCACAAAGATTTTTCTCCTATATTTCCTTTGGTAAATATTACAGTTTTATTTTTTACATTTAGATCAATAATCTATTTCTTGTTATTTTTTTGGTATAATATAAAGTAAGATTCGATATTTTTTTTTCCTCATACATTTATCCAGTTGCCCAGCAACAACTTCTTGAAAACTTTTCTTTTTCCACTGTGTCGCCCTGGAGCATTTGTTGAAAATCAATTCTATATATATGTATAGATAGATAGATAGATGATAGATAGATAGATAGATAGATAGATAGATAGATAGATAGATAGATAGACAGATAGATCTATTTCTAGACTCTCTATTTTGTTCTGCTGTTCTTTATGTCATCCTTTTGCCAACACCATACGTAAGATCGTGCAGGTCCACTAAGTTTGTTTCTTTTAAATTGTTTTGAGTATTCCTGGTTGTTTAGAATCATCTGATCAGTTTGCATTTTAAAATTGTCTTTGGCAAATTCTTGTTGGAATTATATTGAAAAATATATATATATAAATTTAGAGAAAGTGCCATTTTAATAATACTGAGAATACAAATGCATGAATGTGGTATATCTGTTCATTTATTAGGACTTTTTAATTTCTCTCAGTGATGCTCACTGCTTTGATGCTCACTGCTTTCAAGTAAAGAGATCTTGTTCATCTTTGTTAAAATTATCCCTAAGTATTGTTTGCTGCTAGTACACAAAACCTTGGTTTTGGTACATTAACCCTTGATCCTCTGACCTTATAAAATTCACTCATTGTTTCTAGCACTTGTTTTTTAAATTCTCCAGTCCTATAAAACTAAACAATTCATCTAGTTTTATTCTTTCTTTGTGAACTTTGTAACTTTTATTATTTTTCTTGCTTTAATACAATAGCCAAAATTGCCAGTACAATATTGAATAGAAGTCATGAGAGTACATGCTGGTCTTGTTTCCAGTCATAGGGAACAATGTTCACAAGGGTGCTGACTATAAGCTTTTTTGTAGATGTTGTGTATCAATTTGAGAAAGTACCCTTTTATTTCTAGCTTCTGAGAGTTTTTATTAGGAATTGGCAATTCAACACATATTATATCAAGTACTTTAAATGCATCTCTCAAAATAATATGTTGGTCTCTCTAATTTTATTATCCTGGTGAACTGCAATGATGTTTGTAAATTTTAAAAAAACCAAGCTTTCATTCCTGGGATAAACCTTTCTTGATCCAAAATATTTTCCTTTTCGTATATTCTTGACTTTGATTTACTAATATTTTATTAAAGACTTTTTTCATCTATGTTTATAAGGAATATTAGTCTGCAATGGTTTAATTTTTGTAATGTCTTGTCAGGTTTCAGCATTTGAATTATGTTGGCCTTACAAAATGAGTTGGGAAACATTCCCTCTTTGCTATCCTTCTATTTGCCGAAAGATTTTGTTTAAGATTGGTTTTAGTTCCTTGTTAAATTGTGATAGATTTCACAGTAAAATAATCTGAAATGTTCTGGGTGAGAAGGTCTTTTGATTTTAAAAATTCACTTTTAGGGGTGCCTGGGTGGCTCAGTTGGTTCAACTCTTGATTTCGGCTCAGGTCATGATCTCAGGGTCCTGAGATCCAGTCCCAGTCAGGCTCCCTGCTCAGCGGGGAGTCTGCTTCTCCCTCTTCCTCTGCTGCTCCCCCTGCTTGTGTTCTCTTGCTTGCATGCATTCCCTCTCAAATAAATAAATAAATACATACATACATACATAAAATCTTTAAAAAAATTTTTGGAATAAAACTTGTTGACAAATATTTTCTTATTTTTCTTTTAATATTTGTAGGATTTTTCATTTCTAATGTTGCAGATTTTTTCCTCTCTCTCACTAAAACAGTGATCATTTTTGCTTGAGGTTTGTCAATTGTGTTGATATCTTCAAAGAACGAGATTTCTGTGTTAAATTTTTCTTCTGCTTTCTATTTCATTGATTTCTACTTTTAGCTTTATTATCTCCTGACTTCTACTTATTTGGGGCTTATTTTGCTCTTATTTTTCTAACTTCTTCTGTTAGAACTGTAGATCACTGGGCCCATCTTTTCTAATAGCATTTAAAGATTAAAATGTTCCCCTTGACAGTGCTTTTGCTATATCCCACGTTTTGATATACTGTTTTTTCATTAACATTCAGTTTGAAAATTTCATTTTCTTTGTGTTTTTCCATTTACACATGATTATTTAAAAGCTGGTTGTCAAATTTCCTAATATTTGGGGTTTCCCTAGATATTTCATTAAAACGGAATACTAAATTAACTTAATGATCAGAAAAATATGTTCTATAATATTTGAATACTTTTAAATTTAATGAAACTAGTTTTAGAGCATATGGTCTATCTTAATGAATGTATCACATGCACTAAAAAAGTGTATTCTATACTTATTATGGATAGTATTCTATAAATATCAATTGGGTCAAGATGGTTGCAGCTTGATTTTTGAGTATTCTAGCTCTGCTACTTTCTCCACTTTAACACAAACATTGTTTCCTTTGTTTCTTTGTTCTGCTCAATTCATTTTCTCTTCCCAGCTGGGAAGAGAGATTTGGTTGATTCATCTAAAAGCCCGTGGTTCTCCTGCCAGTTCCTTTAGTCTTTTCTGTGGACTATTTGTACTCACCCATTATCGAATTGTGCAAACCAATTCATAAACTTTTAGCTTATCTTCTCCAATTGCTAGACTGAGCCTATGGAAGAGTACCTGGTGTTGATTTGGTTTCTCATGTCCTTTAGATGCCCTGTTGCTTTTCTCTGCTACTTCCTGCGCAGATGCTAATGCTACATTGGCCTTACAGCTGTTAGTGGTTTGTCCTATAATTTGGGGTTAATGGAGATATTTTGTCACCTACTTTTGTTGTAGCTGCTGCCTTTAGGTTAGGTGTTCTTATTTTAATTGCTCTCTGTTTTAATGAAGGAATTTGATAAGACACAAACTATTTCACCACCAGCATCACCCTCTCAGAATCCTTTAAACTCTTAATATTTTACCTCTGTTTCCTCCTTTATGTGTAGTTTACCATTTTAGTCACTTTTTACAATTAATTTTTAAACTGGAATTGGAATTTTATTTTCCCCAAACAACCAGTTTTCCTAGCTCCATATATTATAAAATTCATCTTTTGATTTGAAATATTCAGTTAATATAGAAATAAACATAGTATGGTTTGGACCTGTTTCTGAGATTGCTAAAATGCTTGTCTGACCTTTTCTTTTGTCGGTACTGTATAGTATTAAAATATTAGTGGATTGAGTTGACAGATATTTTCTTTGTAATTTTGCATTTATTCATAAGTGAGATTAGTCTGTGGTTTATTGTTGGTATTGTCCTTCTAAGGTTGGGGTGTCAGGGTGAAGACATATTTTCAAAATTCAAAACGTTTAAGGAGGCTCTCCACCTTTATCTATGATTTTGCACAATTTATTGAACATGAGATCATTCACTACTTTGAAGTCTGATTTAGCTCATGAGTAAGATGCTTTGGGACCAGTATCTTTCTTGAGTAAAGTTTTAAATTATTTTTCTAACATAGTAGCTGATTTCTAACCTGCTAGGTTTTTTTTATTCTTAAGTCAATTTTGAAAATTTGCATTTATCTAAAAAATCAACTACCTTTTAAAATGTATTTGCATAGAATTGTATACAATATTCTCTTACAGTTTTGAAAACTACCTCTAGATCATAGTTTTCTATGGTTCCTATAATACATTGTGACAAACTTAGTGGCTTAAAACAACACAGACTTATTAACTTATAGTTTTGAAGTTAAAATGGGCCTCAGTGGGCTAAAATCAGGGTATTGGCAAGATTGTTTTCTTTTCTAGAAGCTCTAAGGAAGAATCCATTGTCTTGCCCCTTTTAGCTTCTAGAGGCCATCCATATTCCTTGGCACATGGCCCTCTTACCCTGTCTTCCAAGCCAGCAACAATGATTAGGGTTCTTTTCAGATTGTATCACTCTGCCTCCCTCTTCCCCACTTATGGACCCTTGTGATTACATTTCCCACCCAGATAATCCAGGATAATCTTTCTCTCTTAAATTCAACTGGTTAGTTTTATCTGTCATCTACTCCTTTGCCGTGGAAGGTAATATAGCCACAGGTTCCAGGATCAGGGCACAAACATATTTTTGAGGGAAATTATTCTGTTTTCCCCACTGATTATAAAATTATTCTTTTAAATTAACTTTTATAGTAATTACATTGCATTGCAGTAAAAAAATGCACTGAGGATTTTTTTAATGTTAAGTAGTCAAATGCTATTTATTCAGTTTCTGTTATTTTTATTATGAGAAATCAATTTATATTTTAGTCTAGATATTGGCTTATTTATGGAATGGAATTTATTTTGATATATGACATGGAATAGGAATCTTAATGGATTTCATTTAATCCAAACAATTTTCCCAGCACCATTTATTCTATAACTCATCCTTTTTCCTATTGATTTGTAATAGTTCTTCTATCTTCTCAAGTTCTTAAGCAAGCCAGAGTATTTTCTAGGTCAGGTGTTAGATTTTGAATGAAAATTGGCCTCTATCTTACACCATACCAAGAAATCACCTCAAAAATAGATGAAGGACTTAAGTGTAAGGCCTGAAATGGTTAAACTTTTAGAAGAAAACAGAGGCAGTAAGCTCCCCGACATTGGTTGGAGCAATGATTTTTTTTTTGCATTTGATATCAAAAGCAAAGCAACAAAACCAAGAGCAAATGGGACCACATCAAATTAAAAAGCTTCTGCACAACAAAGGAAATAAAAAATGAAAAGACAACTTATGGAATGGGAGAAAATATTTGTGAACAATTTATCTGATTAAGGTTTAATATCCAAAATATACAAGGAACTCATATAGCTCAATAGCAAATAAGTAACCCATTAAGAAATGGGCAAAGGGGGGAGCCTGGGTGGCTCAGTTGTTAAGCATCTGCCTTCAGCTCAGGGCGTGATCCCAGGGTCCTTGGGATTGAACCCCACATTGGGCTCCCTGTTCGGCTGCGAGCCTGCTTCTTCCTCTCCCACTCCCCCTGCTTGTGTTCCCTCTCTCGCTGGCTGTCTCTCTCTGTAGAAGAAAAAAAGAAAAAAAAAGAAATGGGCAAAGGACCTGAATAGACAATTTTCAAAGAAGACTTACAAATGGCTGACAGGCATGTGAAAATGTACTTAACATCACTAATCACCAGGGACATGCAAATCACAACCACAATGAGAGATCACCTTATACCTGTTAGAATGGTTATCATCCAAGTCAGGGGCATCTGGGTCATATAGTCAGTTGAGCATCTGACTCTTGGTTTTGGCTCAGGTCGTGATCTCAGGGTCATGAGACCGAGCCCTGCTTGAGATTCTCTCTCTCTCCCTCTCTTCCTCTGCTCCTCCCCTGTGCACGCACACACTCTCTCTCTCTCTGAAATAAAGAAATAAGTCTTTTAAAAAGTCAAAAGATAACAAGTGTTGAAAGGATATGGAAAAAAGGGAACCCTTGTACACTGTTAGTAGGAATATAAATTGGTGCAGCCACTATGGAAAATAGTGTGGAGATTCCTCAAAAAATTAAAACTAGAACTACCATATGATCCAGCAATCTCACTTCAGGATATATATAAATCCAAAGGAAATAAAGTCACTATCTGGAAAAGATATCTGCATTCTTTTCTTTTTAAAGATTCATTTATTTATTTTAGAGAAGGAGTGCGCAAGCAGGGTGAGAAGCAGACGTAGAGGGAGAGACAGAGAGAAGCAGACTCCCCACTGAGGGGGGAGACTGACACGGGGCTCCATTTCATGACCCTGATCGTGACCTGAGCTGAAATCAAGAGTCGGATGCTTAACCGACTGAGCCACCCAGGCGCCCCACATATATCTGCATTCTTACGTTGATTGCAGCATTAGGCACATCATTAAAAACATCATTAGTGAGCAGGACATGCAGCTCGTTGGTGACTATTGCAGTGAAAATAGGTCACACAGCAGCCTTAAAAAAATTATTTACAAAGCATCACAAAAGCTCCACTTGAAGCAGAGTATTAGAGCAGCTGTGAGACAAGTAGTGTCTAAAAGAACATGCGAGCAAGAAGGATTCAAGTCACTGCTCAGTATGATCGAATGCGACGTGCTGAACGCAGAGACACAGTGCAAGAGGAGCAGGGGTCATCCCAGAGGAGGCACCAAGGGTCACTGCGTGGAAATGCCTTCTCTGGTCGGTTCGGTCAGGGTCACTGTGGGGACAATGTCCTCTTTCACAGGAGTGTCCGGCACCATGAAGAAACAGGAACCAAAATATGGATGTTTATGTTCTGGATACTGTCTCCAGTGAATGTCAGAATGAAGGTCTAGGAATGAAGAACAACCTCTGTTGCTGGGCCACCAGGCATCTTTGATTGCTTTATCTCATAGCTAAGGCACAGGACTTGATAGCCTTTAAGGAAGTTTCATTTAACTTGACAATCGTCAGGCAGAGATTCTTTCCAAAATACAGATCTGGCTTTTTTAGCCTTTGGCTTAAAAATCTTCCATTTCTCCCCATAGCTTTCAAGTGGAAATCTGAATTCCATAAGATAATGTGAACACCTTTTCATGGTCTGGCCTCTATAAACTCTTTAATCATTCTCTATCTTGTGGTAGTCAGCACTCCAAAAATACAGAAGATGAAGAAATTACAATACACCTTCTCTCATACCTTGCTTCATTCAGCATGTTTACCTGGCTAATTCCCCTTCTATGGACCCATCAGACTCAGTTCAGTATCATGTCCTCACCACCACCCTCCCAACGCCCCAGTCTGGATTAGATGTTCTTCATATATCCCCCATAGAAGTCATTACCATCTACAATTGTCTCCTTGTCAATCTGCCTTCCTGATTACTGGAGAACAGAGACTGCATCTTCTGGTTCTTGTCTTAGTCCTTTCGGATTGCTATAACAAAAATACCATCAGCTGGGTGGTATAAACGACAAACATTTATTTCTCATGGTTCTGGAGGCTGGGAAGTCCAAGATCAAGTTGCTGATACATTCAGTGCCTGGTGAGGGTCTGTCCCTGGTTCATAGATGGCTGTATTCTTGATATAATCTCACAGAATGGAAGGGGCAAGAGAGATCTCTGGGGTCTCTTTTATGAGGGTACTAATTTCATTCATGACAATGGACTTCTCATTGGACTTAATCAGCGAGGGCCCCACCTCCTACTACCATCACTTGAGGGGTTAGGATTTCAACACATGGATTTTGGGGGGACACAAACATTCAGTCTACAGCAGCTCTATACCCCTTAATGGTGTTATGTACACAAAATGGTCCATAAATGTTTCCTGAATAAATTTGCTAATTACTTGTCCTAAAAATCTTGGAGGGGAAGGAGAAATGGTTGATGGATAATGAAATTGAGCAGTAGTGTTAGTAGATGACTTGCCCAATTACGTCATCACATTGACTTTTGAAAACCTCTTTAAAGTTAGATTTGTCAATTGCAGAATCACAGATATGCACGTAGTAAATGTTGGACTATTTGCTGCCACTATTATCGGTGTATAAATACAAAAATGCTACCACTCCTGCTTGTTATCTGAAAATAGGTGACCTTCATTGTTTCCCTACATAGTGTTTACAAATTTGCTGAAAACACATATCTTCATGAGTTCAAATATACAAATCTAAATTCAGCATGCTATGGGCAAGATTTCTTTTCCTCCTTTGCTTCTGGGATGCTTTCTCCTTCTTATTTTTATATAAATATTTGAGGGCATCAGCACACACTTGTCCTATGGAAATAGGAGATATGAACTGCCTCAGATTCACTGAGCTGAAGCTGAGAAATTGAAGAAATTGCATCTTTCATACATCCTTGCAGCCACCTGCTTCTCCCCATTTTGAGGCTGGTGCAAGTTCTTTCTTTAATGTGGGAAGGGAGGCACTGGCGGCACTAAAGGCTTTATGCAGCTCGGTGCCTTTTTCACTTCAAAATCTAAATCATGCAGACTTTAAAGAGTGGGCAGAAAATCAGGATGAAATAATGACCAAAATTTCATGGAGGCAAAAACTGTCTATGCTGCACATCTAAAAACAGGACGCTCTCGTTCTATGATGTATCATACTGGAAACTTCTCGGCATGTTCAGTGATCAGGGCTTTTTAATCAAACTTGTGGGTGAGTTATTACATGCTTTTCCTGGACCTGTATTTCAACAACAGTAAAAGTTTATTAACGAAGAGAACATAGTGGCTCTACTCTCTGTGTTCTTCCGCGTGCCTGTGCGTTCAAAGAAAGCTCTGACTCAAAGAGGTCAGCCATGTCACACAAGGACAATTGTCACTCTCCTCCCACAGAAAGAAGTCGACAGTCACCAGATGGCATCAGGTCAGGAATCCAGGGAGTACATTTAAATAAAAGAGGAAGAAGCAGACACTTGGTTTAATTTTTATTGGTTATTGCTGGCTGCTTTTCCTCTGAACTACCTTTAACAAAATCGATGCAAAAATCAAAAGATAAATTCAACAGAGGCAGTCTTTATACTTTAGAGGCTTGAAATCTATTTCATTAAAAATGGGAGTTTACATATTTCCCATTGTAAAGAAATCAATACCTAAAATCCCTTATTTAAGTTCTTAACTTTAAAAATTGGTCCATATTATTATTTACCTATTAATGGACTCTTTCAGGTGGGGGCAAACTTATACCAAAATACCTTCCAGATAGACCATTGTGTTAAATGTAAAACAACGCAAATGTTTTTAAAATGTTTTAAAAATAAAAAAGAATAACATAGAAACAAAATTCTGAATGAGGGTAAACTTTCTAAATTTAGAAGCCCCCCCCCAAAAAAAGTCCCCTTAGTCCATAGCTTCCTGAACATATTAGCTTTGCTGATGGGAGTGATATCCCAGACAATTTCTTTTTGATGGGGTCAGAGGCCAATATGCAAAACATTTCAGGCTCCTTTTCCTTCTGTGGTGAATTCTGGAAGACACGCTTCTTTCTATCTTTCAGACAACTAATTCATTCTTTAAAAAACAACACTTCACTGAGGTATAATTGCTATCACAGAGAGCTGCACATATATACTGTGTACGGTTGGATGAGTTTGGGCATATAAACACCCATGATACCATCCCCACGATCACGGTAATAGACACCTCGCAGAGTTTTCTTGTGTCCCTTTTTTTGTTATTTTGGTGTTTGGGTTTTGGTTTGTGCTAAGAACACTTAGCATGAGCACTCCCCTCTTAGCAAATTCTGAAGTGCACATTACCATATTGCTAACTATAGGCCCTGTGCTGTACTGCGGATATCTCAAACTTACTCATCTAGCATAACTGAAACTTTATGCCCAGAGAACAACTTGGTTTCCCCATGCCCTGGCCCCTGGCAACTACTGTTGTATTTAAGGCTTCTGTAAGTTTGACTCTTTTAGATACCCCTATACATATAGTATTTTTCCTGTGACTGGCTTACTTCACTTAGTTAAGGTGGGTTTTATGCATTAATAGAATAGGGTTGGCTTAACTTTGTATTTCATAGGAATTTATTTTATCTCATTTTACTTCCTTCTGTATGGCTGACCAAGAGAATGAGAGCTTAGATGTGTTTACCAGTGTGAATGGACCAGCAGCCTCCACCATCTACTGCTCACCCATTCTTTTGCAAGATCAACCAGGCAATTTGCAAAATGGATGTGAAAGGTCTCCTGGAGTGAGTTGTTTCTAAATGTCTTTGGGTAGATGGGTGTACATATAATCTGAGACTCGGAATAGCTTTCCTGTAGCAGACATGTAGTGAGGAGAAAGCAATCCTGGCTGGTGTTGGCTATAAAATGTAAATGTTGTATTTTATTAGGGGAACTGTTAATTTTATGATAGCAACTCTCGACTGTTTATAAGATGAAAAACTTATACAAGAGTTTGTAATGATTTCACACCCCAGTTTGATGCCTTGGCAGATGTTACAGTCGCATTCTACAAGATTAGAGCGGAACCAGGTTGGAGTGTCCAGCCCCAGTGAACCACCGGCCCAAAGCAGCTGTTTCAGAGACCTGTCTGAACCAGCGTCCCTAAAATGGATGTTATGGGAAAGAACTTTCTCAAATATAATAAGTACGTGCTTTCCCCTTTTAAAAAATTAAATAAAGCAATG
Source organism: Ailuropoda melanoleuca (assembly GCF_002007445.2). NCBI lineage: Eukaryota > Metazoa > Chordata > Mammalia > Carnivora > Ursidae > Ailuropoda > Ailuropoda melanoleuca. The sequence continues at coordinate 124,343,941 of NC_048219.1, read as the reverse complement.
AAAGAAATCACAGATAAAAATGTTGATGCTTGAAAATTCCATATACCCAAGAAGAATACAGCCCAATTTAAAAAGCAAATCAACTGGAAAGATATTTACAAATATTTCATATATAGGGTTAATGTATTTGATAAAGAAGACTTATTATAGGTCAATAAATCAATACAAATGATAAAATGTCAAGTGAGAAGCACACAAAGGACCTGAGTATGAACCTAAAGACTACGAAGTAAGACACACAGTTCTATAACACATATGTGAAAATATTATCCCCCACAATGAGACCATGCAATTTCAAACAAAGTAGCATTTCTTTCCTTACTAAACTTGCAATGATAATTTTTAAAATCATAATACTTGGTTTCAAGATAAGCATTTCCTGGGGTACTTGTTAAAAATATAAATTCACAGAAACCAATCCAGACACACCAGAGCAGAGTCCCAGTGCATGAACCCAGGAAGCAAGTTAATTGGCTTGCAGTAGGACCTGGGAGTCCGCAATTTCCCATCCCCACCCTATCCTTAGGTGATCTTAAGGCAAACTTGAAAATACTACCCTAAGCAGTGGTTTTCAACCATGGCTGGACTACTGAATCATCTGGGGAAATTTAAGAAGTACAGATACTTGGGTCCTACCCTCAGAAATTATGATTTAATCCTTGTAGGTTCTATTTGGATATTTAAAAAAATTTCAAACTCTATAGGTAAGTCTAAAATGCGGTCAAAGTTGAGGATGCCTGCTCTAGAGGACATGATAAATTGGTATTCATATGCTTTTCAAATGGAAGTGAAGATTGGTACAACCCTTTTTACAAACAATTTGCCTGTGTGTTGCTTTTTAAAAAATAATATCATTTTCAGTAATATTGCAATTTTGTAAATTTCTGATCCTTGTTATCTAAATAGAGAAGACATTTGTGAACAAAATGTTCTTTGTATGTAACTGATTCAATAACAATTTTCAAGTGTACATCTCAGTCTTATTAAATATATTCACATTGTTGTACCAACATCACCACCATCCATCTCCAGGACTTTTTCTTTTTCCCCAACTGAAATTTTATACTCCTTAAACAATAACTCCCCATTATTTCCCTCCCCAATTGCTGGTAACCACTATTCGACTTTTTCTCTCTATAAAGTTGACTGTTCTAGGTATCTAATATAAATGGAATCATACGATATTTGTCCTTTTGTGTCTGGCTTATTTCATCTGGCATAATTTCTTCAAGGTTCATCCATGTTGTAGCATGTACCAGAATTTCATTGTTTTTTTTTTTTTTTTGTATGTATATACCACTTTTTTTTAAATCCCTTCATCCATTGATGGACATTTGGGTTGTTTCTACCTTTTGGCTATTGAGAATAACACTACTATGACCACTGGTATACAAATACCTGTTCAAGTCCCTGCCTTCAATTTTGGGGGCATAGACCTAGACATGGAATTGCTGGAACATATGGCAATTCTGCGTTAAAGTGTTTGAGAAACTGTCATACTGTTTTCCACAGAAGTTGCACCATTTTACATTCCCACCAGCAATTCACAAGGGTTCTAATTCCTCCACATCCTTACAATTCTTTTACTTAACATGGTCAGTCACTTCATATGGAAATCTTTCTAAAATGTATCACTCATTTCCATCCTTCAAAAGGGAAATATTAAACAGAATTGAACCTTTTCTTGTAGTGATTTATACACATTGATGTCCCCTCAGAAGCTACTGCAATATGCCTTCGAGATCTTGCTCTGTGCTAGGCATGGTTCTAGGTTCTTTCCAAAGATGAGACACAATTCTTCCAGAATCCTGAAAAGTATCATCTCCATTTCACAGATAAATAAATGAGGTACACAGAGGTAAAGGAATTTCTCCACAATCACTCAGCTAGTTAGTGACGTTGGCAGAATCCAAAGTCCTTGCCTTTAGACAATTAGGAGACTCCTAGCCACCCAAGAACGTTTGTCTCTATATTAAATGTCTCCAAACTAATACTGTACACTCATAGAAAATTTGTTTGTGTTGTTTAATGTTTTATTTTGTTTTTCTTTCTGGTATTAGTCCTTGTGGTTGTAAGAGTACTTACCTCTAGTTGTCTTCTCCTCTCTACCCACATGCTGATACTGACATCCTGTCATTAAGAAAACAGATAAAGAAAGACTTAAGGAGCACCTGGGTGGCTCAGTCAGTTAAGCATCAGCCTTTGGCTTGGGTCAGGATTCCAGGGTTCTGGGATGAGCCCTGCATTGGGCCCCTGCTCAGCTGGGAGCCTGCTTCTCCCTCCCTGCTCCCCCTCTTGTGCTTTCTCTCTCTGTCAAGTAAATAAATAAAATCCTTTAAGAGGAAGGAAGGAAGGAAGGAAGGAAGGAAGGAAGGAAGGAAGGAAGGAAGGGTTGGTTAAAACAAAGTGCACAGGTTTGAGAGAGAATTTGGGGGTGATTCTAAGGGTAAAAATACATGACTTTAGGTATTTGGCTCTTATAATGTCTATGCTGGTGGTGTGAAGATATATTTTGCTTATTTCTGGCTTGCTTCTTGTCTGCTGTTACGAATGAACATGAGTGCTTATTCTTATTCCTCATATAATGTGGTTTATTTTTTAAAAAACCTTGCCCCAAACAACAAATATCCTGTGTCTGATATTTTCTGCTGAAAAATGTCTACTTAATATTTTCATAATACACACAAATAGAGAACAAAGGAAAAGGCTTTTGACATTGAAAGTGTCTGGTCCTACATCAAGACAATTCAATCTATAGATCCGATGACTACTGATTGTAGATGCCCATCAATATCAGCCTAGAATATCTTTGTGGAACTTACTATAAGCCATAAGATATGTTTTCTGGAAATAATAAACAATTGTTTCTTTCCTTGTATAACATGTATATTGTGAAATGCTGAGCATTTAACTTTCTGAAAATCAAAACTTTTTCCAATGAAGTAGAGAAAGTCACTAGTTAATTAAATATAACAGTGGGTCTTTCTATGTATCAAAGCTTTTTAAGTGACTATTCCATATTACCATCTATTTTTCTAGAAATTAAGTTTCTCTATACCCACATTTTTTAAAGGATTTTTTCCCACATCCCTAAGATTTTCCTAGGAAACAGGTGAATAACAGGATTAAAGCTGAGGGAACAATATTCACTCAAAATACAAAATGGAAAGATAAATAACTTTCTGCAGAAAACCTGTATCTAGCAGCCTAGCTAGATTCCCTTAAATTAGATTCCCTAATACAATGATAAATATATATTTTTTACCAGTAGGTTTATAGTTAATTTTCATCTAAAGACTATAAACAATTTCATTCAACAAAATCACGAGCGGTGCAGGGTGGTGGGGAAATGAAGGAAAGAGAATCACATTCTCAGAAATCTGAACTAACTGGTGGGAATAGCTATTTTCCTCTTCCTCACAATTTTGTGGCTGGTTAGTAGATAACACCAAAAGAAAAGAAAGTTATTTCTTGTAAGAATGAGATTACCAAATTTAAAGGTTTGATGATATCAAACCTCCACTAAACTAGATTTGATCAATTTTACACTAACTTCTAACTAAAACAGTACCATTGTCAATATCAATAAGCATACTCAAATTCTGATGATTCCATTAATATTTTAAGGCATTTTTTGTAACTCAAGTCCTACCACGTTGGACCTTACAAATGTGCTATATCATTCTATTTGGTTTTGTCACATAAAGAAGGGACTATCTATCTCTACCCATTTACACACAACTTCTACTAAACATACAACCCTGTGCAAGTTAACATCCCTGGAAGTCAACCTCTGTTCTCCACCTTTCGCTCTTCTAAATTCCTAGTATTTGCCTTCACTATTCATTTTAGTATTGCTTTATATTGTCTTAAATTCTTGTGTAATTTTTTCACATATACATATGTTTTATTGTTAAGTATCACCCATCTTAACTAAGACAGACTGATTGTATAGTGAGATTTAAATAAGTTTTTTCCAATTAATAATACATTTGTCCAAAGAAGAAATTGTTGGGAATGGAGCATTCTTCAAGGCTAATGAAATCATGAGAAACTAGAGCCATAAACCAGGTGAATTATAGATAAGGCCCAAAAGCCTGGATTTTCAGCTATGAAACTACCCCTCAAATAAGATAGCTATTTAGAAGGATCTAGGCTTATTGAAGCTGATATATAATCAACACCCCAAAATTGAAAACTCTTAACTAAAAGATAGTTCATTCTATGTTATGGTAGTCATGAAATAGTAAGAAAAAAATAATCTCTCAACATGGAATAAATGATGTTTGGGGAGAGAAACATAAGAGGGCTTAATATGCAATAAGAATGGAATTGAGAACAGAGGTGAAAATGGCAAAACAGTTATTATGTTTTAAAAGAAATGTGGTAAATGTATTCTATCAAAAGTTTGGACTGAGCTTCAAGTTTCTGGTTTCCACCTGTTACAATTGAAAGAGAAAAGGAAGCAAGGAAGGGAGAGGGGAAAAGAAAGTAGAAAAGAGAAGGGAAAAAAAACAACGGAAGAATTCTTCTGGAGCTTAAGAAACAATCTGACAGGTTTATAACGTTTTCAGGAAACCAGCAGCAAAATCATAATGGGCGGAAGCCTCAGGCCAGACCCCTGAAACATCTGTAGCTTTGTTTAAAATGACTAAGGTGCAATACATCAGTTTCTGGAAAATGGGGAGAGCCTGCAGCAGTTGGCCAGTGTTCTACGTGATGGATATTGATGAGCAATAACACGACTGATTTACTGCCAACCGAGAAAAACACAGGAAGCACCTCCAAAAACTCATCTGCAATCAAGATTATAAGAGTGCCCACTCTGCCCATCTTCCCACCCTTACCAGAGAGGTGACCCCGCTTCTGGCAACCATTTCCACACAAAGGCCACAGAAGAGCATATCCTTCCCCTAACCCCCTTTCCTTCCCCTCAAAAATCACTATAAAACCTGCCTTATTCTGTCTTCCAATGGCTTCTTTCCTTTTTCTTCTTTCCTTCCTCCCTCCCTTTTCTATTTCCTTTTTTCTCTCTTTCCCTGCTTTCTTTCTTCCTCAAATCAATACTTAAAAAACAAACAAAAACAAACAAACAAAAAACTCTCAGATCATTCCTACTCCACCAGCAATCCATTGCAGGCAAGACGGAATCAGACACAGGCGGCGGGCGCGTGCACTCGCCAGCACCATCTGCCACCTGCGATTCATCGATTCATCGCCACTTTCATCCGCCCAGAGGTGAGAGGGGCGGGAGGCAAAAGACACGCAGAGCTGGTGTGACCCAGTTCTTTGGAAACTTTCCGCTGATCGCAACCTCTCCTCCATCCGAAACTCTTTAATCATCCATCAAGCCAGAAAAGTACAGTGACTTCTGCCTAGTCTTTGGAGTTGAAAAAGAGGCGAAGCAAGAAAGGCAAAAGGAGGAGGTTCGCCCCTTTGCTTCTCCCACCGCCAAACGGCCGCGGGCGCAGAACGGTGGGAAGGCCGGAAGGGGTCGCTGTTCGCTCAGAGCAGCCGCCCCGCCGCCGCCGCCGCCGCCGCACCTCCCACGGCCCCGCTGGCCCAGCCCCGCCAAGTTCCAACAGCCCCCAATCGAGCGAGCGCCGGGAACCTGCACCGCCCTGGCAGGAGCAGACGGCGCAGACCAGCCAGGCTGCGGCGCGCGTCGGAAAGGCTCCTGGGAAGGTCCCACGACCCGGGGACTTGGGAAAGAAGAAAGCGAGCAGCCCCCGCGCGCGCAAGTCTCCGAGTGAGCGCTCGGCTCCGTGTCTGTTCCTCCCGCGCCGCCGCCTTCCCACCCCTCGGACCCGCGCCTCCCGAGGCGCCCGCCGGCTCCCGCGATGAATCCGGCGCTGGACAACCAGACGGATGTGGCGGGCCTGCTCCTGGCCAACAGCAGCGAGGCGCTGGAGCGCGCCGTGCGCTGCTGCACCCAGGCGTCGGTGGTGACCGACGACGGCTTTGCCGAGGGCGGCCCGGACGAGCGCAGCCTGTACATCATGCGCGTAGTGCAGATCGCTGTCATGTGCGTGCTCTCACTGACCGTGGTCTTCGGCATCTTCTTCCTCGGCTGCAACCTCCTCATCAAGTCCGAAGGCATGATCAACTTCCTGGTGAAAGACCGGAGACCGTCGAAGGAGGTGGAAGCGGTGGTCGTGGGGCCCTACTGACCGGCTCTCCGGCCCCCGCGGCAGCCGCCCCAACGCCTCCCCACTTAGCCGGCCCGGCCGCGCCCCCTCACCATCCGAGACCGGGCGAAGCAAACCTGTCGGAGTCAATTATTTCTCTCGACTTTGCCTTTCGGGATGAAGCGACCCGTTTCTCGCTTGCCCTCTGAAAGTCCCCATTCCTGGCAGTAGGAGGAGAGGGCCCTGACTGGACTCAGCAGCAAGTGGCAAGAAGGGGTCGATTAGGGCGAACTTTGGAAGCTGCCGCTAGCGTGGACGCGGGGAGACCGACCCGGCGACGGCCCTTCTCCACCCGCAGGTGGGCCAAGCTCTCGGGGCAGGTGGAGTGGGCGGGCAGGGGAAGAGACCCAGCGGCATCGATTGCCTGGTGGCCCGAAAAGTGACCGGTGTCTACGCCACGCAACAGAACTAATGGGGACACACAAATCAGTGTCCGGATTCGCGCCCATTGTCTCCCGCTCCTCCCAGCCCTGGCGCGAGAGACTATAAATACCTTTGATTGATTGTAACGTGCTGTTTTAAGGGATTTTGTGTCTGTTTGCTTGAATACACATACTTGATAAGTCCTTTGCTGCCCTAGTGGCTTGTTTGCCTGCCTGGGGTTAGAGTTTTGTTATCCTGGGAGAACGGGTGGGGGGAGGGGGAAGCCTGCGACTGTGAACGGGTGATTTGTTTCTTTTATTTCATTTCCAACTGGGGAGGGGGGTAGGGGGGAGGCTGACGCCCTAGCTAGCCCCGGGGCAAAGACTTGGAATAGAACTTGTAGTTCATGACTGCACGGTTTACGCCACAAAAGTGCTCTTGACCTTCACAACACCGTTTTGACTTTTTTTCTTATTTAACATTTCCTTAATAAATGCAACATTTAAGTGTTTTGTTCCTGGCTTCCTGGTGGTCTTTCTGAGCTCCCGGGCAGAAGGGAACGCGAGGCCCTGAGGAGTCGGGTTACCGGCGGGGGGAATTCGCTTTGGAGAGCTGCAGTTCAACTCGTGGATCCTGAGGAGGGGTGAGGGTGCGGGTGAGATGGAGAGGCCTAGGGACTAGTGAGACGTAACCAAGCCTCAGGCATAGGAGCCATGCTGGAGGCGGCATCCTTTGTTTTCTCTAACAGTTAATATTTTATATTTCAGTTAGGCTCAGCTCTCTGAGCCAGGCGAGACAACAGGCGGCCCCCGCGGGAAGATGACACTTCCGTGCTGGGCTCCAGCGGGAACACAGGGTTACACCGCTAATGAGAGAAGAGATGGCTTGGCCAGCCCTCAGGGAGGGCGTCTTTCCCCTGACCAACGTCAGCAAGAAGGCGTCGGGATGCTGCTAGAAAATAAATAAATAATTAATTAATAAATGTGAGGAAAAGTAGCTGCTAAAGTATGTAACGACGCTAATTCTCCCTGGGGTGAAGCATTGTTGCTAAAACATGCCATGCATTATCTTTGCCATATTACGTTGAGAGAAAAGGCAAGATTAAAAGCGAGACTGGGCCTGCTTTTTAATCTGGAGTTAACCAACCCCAGGCCAGGCAAAAAGGTTGAGAGGAGTTAGCCAAGGTCCTGAATGCAGGGGGTGAGTATTACAACCCACTGGGAAGGCTGGGCTGGAGTGGAGCTACAGCAGGTGGTAGGCACATTTAGGACTTCAGAAGTTGAACAGTGATGGAAAGAAGAGCGTAGAAATCCGTGACTGTGAAAATAACCCAAAGGATACGATAACTGCAAGCTTCAACTTGATAAAAGGTTTAGAGCAGGTCATATTTACACCTGGGGTTGGATCCTAAATATTTTCAATAATATAAAGGATTCTCCACCCTGCTATAGCAATGACAGCCTTCACAATAACAGATATAAGGCTGAGTAGAATTAAATAACAATAAGCTATCCCATTTACTGGGGAAGAAGCACAACTGGTATAAACATGTCCTTTGACTCAAACATTGGGATCAAAACGTTTGAGCGTCCTTTAACATCCTATCTATTCTTAAGTGTGTCTTTCACTCTCAACGTAAACCTTGCCAGGAAATATGATTTTCAGTGTTTTTTTTTTTTGAATGCTGGTAGTTTTCAGGCTTGAGGAACAAAAGGATTTTGAAGTTTGGCCTGTTGTTCCTGTCTTCTCAGCTGGTAAGGGTTTGCTTATTTGTTTTTGTTTTTGTTTTTTGTATCTGGGGAGGGGAGCGGAGTCAACGGAGTCAACGTGTAGTTAAGGGTGAGTCATGGAAGGCAGTTTACTTTGGCTGACGGAGAGGACAGGAAATGGAGACTTTTTATTTTGTAGACAGTTTCTGTTGGCACCAAGTAAATCTGCTGCCTCCATGTTTCAAAGAAAGAAACAAGACAGAACAACCAGTTTGTGCTGGGACAAACCAGACGGTTAACGCTAAACTCAGTTTTTTTTGGTGGCTGCAACATCTGCTGAGGGTTCCTTCTTCCTGCAGATTTTTTAGCCCATCAGTGAATTCAGCGTTCTGGTGGAAATCGATTTGTGATCAAAAACCAATTAGCTAGAGTTTGTAGGCATCTTGCTATGTGCTGTGCAAGGTGTGTGTTTACAGTGAGTTTCAGGCACAGAAAGTTTTCACACCTACAGGTCCATTTTCACTTATTTCTATACAACAGACATTTCCATTTAAAGCCAAAGTCCTGAAAATTGAAAGGGACCTATCCAAGCAACCCTATGACTACCGTCTCCTCTACCACCACGATCTCTTCCATGCTTGTTCATCTTAATACTTCTTTACACCTCTTTCCTCCTCCCTGCAATTCAAAAGAAGATTTAGTTTCTTCTTACCTCAAGTATCCAAATTTATTCTCTTACTCCCAGAAATTGTGATTGTCAGACAAACCAGAACCTGCAAATTTTAATCTTTAGGTAAAAAAATATATGTGAAGAGAACTCTGTAATCCATGATCTATGCATTATAGGGAAATGCACACAGTCTGAAAATATCATAGCCCTGGGGACCATTTCCTGCCAACAACTCTTCTCTATAGCCCTTAGATCCATTTGTTACTTAGAGAGATGCCAAGTGGTTCTGGTTTTTATAGATGAGGCGATGTGTGCAAGAAGCTTTTTACACTCCTTATTCCCTGACGGCCACACGGCAACCACTTTCTCGTGCCCCAACGCCATTCCCTGTCTCATCCTGCCTTTGGCTCTCTCTTTCCCTGATTCTAACAAATACATTAAATGAAACTTTTTAATTCTGCCCAGAGTGTATGCTGCATCTATCCTTTCCCACAGTCATTCTGTAAAGGAAAGTGAGTTCTAAAAGCCACTCTCTCTGTGTGACCTAAGAAAACAATTTCAGCCTTAAGAGACTGGGAATTGAGAGGGATAGATGCAAACAAGCAGATTATCTCATCCCACACTTAAGTCCACCATTTGGTCAGTAATGAGTGGCAAGCCCCGAGAGAGAGAGATGGCTTTCTGTAAAAGCTTGCTGGATCTGACCTAGCCCGTGGGGAGGTATTTGATACTTCCTGAAACCCTTCTGGAAATAAAGCAGAAGCAGGGAGAGGTTTTCGTGAGACTCAGCAAGTGGATTAGCAGGGCTGTAACCCCTCTCAGGCTGTTCAGCCAGCCACTGACACTTCTGAGTCTAACTGGGTGGCTTCCACATAAGGGACTTAGCCAATAGTGGATAAATGTTATTTTTCTTAAGATTCTGATACAGACCTTCTCACTGTCTCTGAAAATGTATTAAGAACTTGGATGCTGGATACCTTGAGGGTGCTTGAGGGAAGACAAATATAAAGCTCATGCTACCACATTAGGTCTAAGATCAGACTTGCTCCTGGGGGACAGTCCCGGTGCCTGATTATTGATTTCCAAGCCACCCTGACCTCTCCTTGGGTCCAGAGTCAGTCCTGTGACTGTCTGCCTATGCTAATTGTGAGGAGGGGAGGGAAAGGCACACTGGACTACGATGGAGGAAAGCTTTGTTCTGGTCTCTGAGAAGCTGAGTGGCCTCATCCCTAAAATGAAAAAGATGGATTCTAAAAGGACATTGTACAATTCTATTGAATTAACTTGTTTAACATTTCCTTGTCTCTTAAGATGTTTCATACATCTCTTTCTGAGGTAACCTTAGAAATATATTTTATCTTTCCCGTCTTGGTCCTTTGGGTAGAAATGTTTATCCCCGAGAGTCAAGTGCTCCTTGACTCAGGATATGTTATTTACAATAATCAAAGAAAAATTTCAGACACCCAGCCAGGCGGGGGTAGACAACAGTTTCTAAACTGACAAATCACACATCATCTAACCAGTGCCTTACATATTCCAGATCTCTATATTCTCACTGGATGGCACAATGAAAGCAAAACCCTTCACTGAATGAAGGAGCAAAAACTGGCAAGTGATTCATCTAGATCATGCACCGTCAAGCTAATATGTGCTGTTGTTTACAGAAACTTCTCGGGTGTTCGAAGACAAATCGAGAGCCAATTTTTCTCCCCCCAAAGCATTTTCCCTTTTGAGCTTCTGCAACACCACACAGCAGGTGTTCCACATGCAGTTTAGAGCCTTCCTTAGCCTTGGCTTATTATAACAGTCATTTGGGGGGTTGCAGTGCCAGGAAAGGATTCCAGGGTTCAGTTTGTTCTATAAGACTCAAACCTGGTTTGAAAGCCTGTTGAAGCAGCAAGTCTAAAGCAATTCCCCAAACAGGAATCAACAAATCTTTTATCCACCTGCCAAATCCCATTTAGATATGTGCACAATAGCTCAAATGGGATATGTCTTAAAGTCAGCTTCAACAATAGTAATTGTTTCCTAATCTCTGCATTTAAGTGCTCAATGGTTAATTGCTTCCATGGCCAATCTCACTGTCTTCCTTTCCAAATCTTTTTGTATTGTTTTAAATGCTTGAAATGTTTGAAAGTCTAGGATTAATTTTATAGCATAAGCTTAGATCTAAAAATTCTTAGAAAGTATAGTTTAGGAAAAGTTAAGTATGTAATGTTATCAGCAAGTCATATATCATTTATGGTGATCCTAAAAGAATAGTTTAAATTTACTACATAAATTTGAGAAATTCAAAATATTTCAGAGGGAGATTCTACAAGGACTGTTGTAGAAATAACTAGGTGCATTTTTAAATACACCTCAGTAAGCTTGCAAAGAGTGGCTTGCTTCTAACCTAAATAATACATACTCAGTGAGAATAAGCAAAGCATATATTCATTTGTCTATTTATTATTTTTTGAAAGGATAATGGGTAGTTTCCTTCCCTAAATATATACAAAAGCTTGTTGCTGAAACATTTTTGAGTGGGTAAATGCAGGCACGAAGTGATCAATACATAAAAGGTCAAGCCATCTGTGATAATGCTGGAACAAAACTCTGCCCTGGTCCCATTTTAAAGCTGATTTCTATTAGATAGTAATATTTTCTGAACTCAGAAGTCAAACAGATAGTGTTTGTCAAGCACTTCTGTCTACATGGTACATTACAAGTTATTACCAAGAAAATGAGATGATTCCTATTCATTTGAGCCATAAAACACAGGCAGAGATAAACACACATTAGGGAAGGCATATGATCTACCCCAAAGGAGTCAAATAATAAAGAAATTGCTCCTATTTACTATTTCTGGAATTCATGGTGATATAAATATACATACATAATTATGCTATACTCTACATGTTGGCACAGATTATTACAAGGAGAAAATGTTAGTTTTTCTCATCAAATTTTTTTCATATTCGCCTTCCACCTCACCAATTCCTATTTCATTATGTACTCCTTCCCTCGTCCACATCTAAAGATATACTGCCCTGAAAGAGTCATTGATTTTTATCAGACCAAGTCTCCAGATGTCTGATTACTTTGGGAAAAGAATCCCTCGGGGATCTAGAGTGTCTCTTTTGCTTTATTTATTTTCCTATAAACTGAGCAGGATCATGTAGTTCATATTCTAAATAGTATTGATTAAGGCAAGTACACGTGCACACACTCACATACTCTGTTTCCCGTATGATATACTGATGAAACATATCCATCCTACTGCAGGCTATAAGTAAGCATCACATATTCCACAGTTGTTTTATACTATTTGTTTGCAATAAAATAACACATAGAAAAAGTTGCAGTAGTCCCAAAATGTTCAGTGAATAAGATTTATGCGAGGTGCCTGGAGTCTTACAATACATCTAGATCTTGGCATGTATGTTTCAATCTTCATCTAAGAACCAGAAAGAAGGAAAAAAAAAAAGCTAAAACCCCAAGGGACAGAAAAGTCAAAGATTATATACTGCACAAGCTTAAAAAAATCTTTAAACACTAAGTTAAGAGAAATGAGAGGGGATCCTAAAGTTGAAGATTAACGAAAACAAAAATAGCCCATTAAGTCTCCAGGAATTTACAGGCAGATTATGAATTCTCAAAACGGTGACTAGGAAATCATGCATTTAGAGGACTAAGAAAAGGACCAAAGACTACTGGGTGTAAGTGCTGAGCAGTGCGAGAAGAATGTGAAACATTCTTAATTCCTCCTCCAATTGTCCCTCCTCTGCACAGTCTTGCACTAATCGCAAGCATCCCATTAGCTAGCTCAGTTTTCTTATATCCAAAGCTCAAAGAGGACTTGCCAGATCTTCTTATCTCTATCATCAATAAATATTTATTATTTAGTACCCACTATCGTCATGACTCTGCACTAGCTACCAACTTAGATGTTGGAAGTTGAGTGCAAAGAATCATGGAATTTAAAGGGACCGTCTCTGATCCCAGCCTGTCTTCTCCTGATTTGTGTCCACGTGTCGTCCTCGGAGAGCTAGTTACATACGAGCTACACGTACTCGTGACTTTTCCCCTTACCGATGAAGTACTCTCTATTCTCTGTAATTGATGTGGAGGCCTGAACTACTCAAACAACTTAATTTGACTTTTCCCCATGCCCTCAGGTAGCACACACAAGGCGCACTGTACATTATATATTCAAGCTCCAGATAAACATGAATATGGAAGGCCTAAAGAAAGTGTTCCAACTGAATTTCTTGAGGCTACCTATATTTTTCTACAAATTCAGCTTGAGAATCCATGTTTTATTCATTTCCCCCACCATGAATTTTCAAGGACGGAATAATTAACAAAAAGGATCAACTGTGAAATTCCCTCCCTCGCATTCTATAGAGAAGAAAATAATGTGTCCTTATTTTGAGTAACATAAATACCTTCTAAATTCATAAAACATCCAACCTATAATGGGCTATATTAATTGAGACCCTTTGAGTTGCTGTCAACGTAAACCCAATTCAAGCCCACTTTAAACAGGATGCTGCCTTTACCGCGTGTGTGATGTGCAAGACCAAGGATACAGCTACCTCAGCTGCGCGGGAAGCTGATGTATGTGTGATGCCATCCAGATTCTTCCACCGTCTCCATCTTCCAGTAAAGCTCTTTCCACGTGGTGAGTGAAGGGGGAACAAACACAGATCCCCCCTCTAGGCCCACACTCACATCTTACCAGCTCAACGACTGTGGCAGAAAGAAACCGTCTTCCTGGGTGAACTTCCTGAACAAACCTCAGACACTGGGGTGGATGCAGGAAGAAGGGTGTCCTCCATCACTGCCATCCTTGTCGTGAGAGGGAGAGAACAAAGGCAAGTAGAGTCAGTTCTGTTCAATCACAAGCCCATGAGTCCTCACATAAGAGATTCTGTTATCAGAAGAAGCAACAGGCTGCTGGATGTCCTAACCTGACTCTCACCCAGTTCAAAGGAACCAACACCAGCCAGCCAGTGGTGGTGCCAAGTCATTAGTCTCCTATCTCCTGACTCTTAACTTAGTATTCTTTTAAAAACTATTTATTCTATCAACTGTCTTCAGCATGACTCAGAAGCCTTTTCACATTTCTTTCACTACGCTGTGTGTGTGCTGATGTGGCTCCCCGCGCCCCAGATAATAGCCTGGATTTCTGAGGCACGCAGTGATATGAATTTCGACCAGTCATCTTACGTCTCCATTTGTTTATGAAAATAAAATCATTTGCCCTCCCGAGACCTGGCTAGGCATAAAAATGTCCTTGAGATGGTAAATTTTATGGTAAGAAAATCCTTAATATGATCAATTATTAAACAAAATGAAGCAGATGTATTTGCTGCAGGACTTCTCTCCTAAGCTTTCTGACTTTCCATGGGATAGATAAAATATTTAGCATTTCCAAGTTGATGTGAAAAACTCACTTTGATGGACTCTCTCACATGACCCATCTTCCTTGGAAAGGCTGCTGCTCTGTAAGTACATAGGAGATACATATATATATAGATACTTATATATATATAAGTATCTATATCTATATTTATATCTGTATATATATTTAACCTTTCTTTGAATCCTTCTTTATTCTGTTTCTCAATTGTTCCTTATCTGAATTCATCTTAACCCAGAGGGTTGGCTTAGCTTCCTTATCTGCATAGAAACTGAAGCATTATTGTTCATTTCTTCGAATTTCCAGCTGCTTTGCCTGTTCCACCCATCTGACTTGGCGAAATTACCCAGCAGACTAGCTGCTCTGCAGGTGTCCTCTCCCCACTATGAGACCTGTACTTGTGGGCCTCCTCATTCTTATTCACAAGTGGGGAGGGGAGCTGATGGTGTGTTTGAGAGAGGAAATCTGTCAACCATCAAGACTGGTGTTTAGAAGATTGTTTCTCACACAGCTCATCACAATATGTAAGCTCATCTCATCTTCAGGCTTCCAACTGTGAAAGCCTGAATCTTAGGATGGGAAGCACAGTGCTCTCAGTAGAGGGTCTCTGCATTAGCAACCTACATAAGAGCCTCTAAGGCACATTTGTACAAATAGAAGACCACTCCCCCCCCTTTCTTTCTTTCTTTCTTTCTTTCTTTCTTTCTTTCTTTCTTTCTTTCTTTCTTATGTATCCTCTTTTTCTTGGCATGGTAGCCCTCCTATATCTTGATTATGTCTTTTTCAGGAAATGATAACTTCAAAAAAACCTAAAAATTCTCAATAGTTAAAAATCTAAACCACTGTGCTCTAGACATTTGATTTACTTTATGGTTAATCCTTGACTGATTGCTTTATATCCAACAGCCTGATTACCCAGTTTTTGCTCAGTGATAGTTTTTCTAAGTCACTTTTGGCTGATTTATAATTTCCTGAGCTGGTATTTGGTGTGTAATCTTTTTACACCCTAACATTTCACCATTGTGGCACACTTCATTACATGGTGGTCTGCAAAATCTTGTTCTCACTATGACATAGTAAACCATGTACTACACTGGTTTATTTGAAAAGAGATCTTCAGGCCTATTTGGATTTTATTTTTAAGAAAAGTAAATATCTAAGTTTCTAAAAATATTTTCTCAATGAATAATACATTTTGATGTGTTCTTTTATTAAAATTCTCTAACATTTAGATGATTTATTAGTAGAAACTTTTAGGGATGCCAAAGCCATTAACCCTGGTAAACATAAGATATATCACTTTATTTATTTATTTATTTATTTATTTATTTATTTATATTTTATTTATTTATTTATTTGGCAGAGAGAGAGAGTACAAGTAGGTGGAGCAGCAGGCAGAGGGAGAGGGAGAAGCAGACTCCCCACTCAGCAGGGAGCCCAATGTGGGGCTTGATCCCAGGACCCTGGAATCATGACCTGAGCCGAAGGCAGATGCCCAACTGATTGAGTCACCCAGGGGCCCTAAGATATATCACTTCAAAACAATAATACATAAAGAACCCAATAGTAATATTGAAAATTTGAAAATTTACAATTGAAATGTATTCTCCATTTTAAAGGAGAATTTACTGAAGGATTCCTTCAGCTTTGGAATAAACATCTACTTTAAAATTAAAGTAAACCCATATCTACCTTTTGTATGAGATTGCAAACCTCAAATATTATAATAGAGAGATTAAATTACACTGAATTCTTTGCATTTGTTAAATGTATATTTATTCTCCAACAACATACTTCCCTTGTACAAAGCAAAGACTTCACTGACTATTGAAATAAAGAAAAGCTATTCAAAGGATGAACCTTCACTTTTTGATATGGAGTTTCATTTCATGCTTAATGTGCTGTATAGAGGAAAAAAAGAAAATATTAACAGTGTCCCATGATTCAATGATTTTTGAGATAAAAATATTTTCAATTTATAATTCTGTGGATTCAGAAAGAGTGCTTAGACAGTGGATAAGTGCTATAAGAAAGGCTTTATGACCACCAAGGGCATTGTTTTCTTAGTGTGGGTTACCTGTCATGTGTCAGTCACTTAAGAAAGGTTGAATAAAGTTACAAGTTTTTAATATTCCCATGTTTCAATGAAATGATATGCCAGAATATTAATTAGGCCATTCTCTAAGCCCATCTGCATCTCTAAGCCCATTTCCTCTATTCTATGTTTTCAATTAAGAAATGAGAAGTTATTATTTTAAGAGATATTTTGCTTCCACACCAATTCCCAAGCACTTAATCAGAATATAATATAGTCCTATTTTCGATATTCTCCTCTTACTATTGTCTTCTAGTTGGATTGTATTATTGACATGGCTGATTTTCAAATTCTGTTCATAGACACTTGGTAGGCATCAACAAATTCTTGTTGCTTACTGTCATCATCGTCCATGATTGATAACTGCTAGTATTAATCATAGTTAGTACTTCACACACACACAAATTCCTTACAACTCTAGAAGATACAATCATCTCACTCCCATAAACGAGAAAATGGAGGGACTGAGGGCTAGTAACTTATCCAAGGTCACATAGCTAAAATGTCCTTGTGCTGAGATGTGAACCCAGATCTGAGACATCACAAACCAAGAGCATTTGCCCTATGTCATCCTGCTAACTCTTCTGGTGTCAGATTGACAGTAGGGAAAGTTTCAAACTTTTTCACACATGGTGCTGTGTCATTAAAAACTTGGATCCACCCCTACAGCTTTGAGTAATGATTTCACATAGAGGAGATGCAAAGCAATTTATCATTTTGGTAGATTCAGAGTTTGCTCGTAGCAGACGGTTCTAGGAGGTGGGAATGTGGGTTTTAGAAGGCAATTCAAAATGAGCCTCAACTTGTCCAATTACATAGCCCTCTTACTCGAAAATGAATAGAGATTTTAAAAAATTGTTTTCTCCTGAATTCTATAATTGTAAAGGTCTCTAGTGTTTACTTATGTTGCTTAAACAATTTTTTTCTTGAAACTCTGCTTACAATGGAGCTTTGACTAAAATATTGTATTCTAAAACATTGGGGCTTATTTGCATAATGTCAACAAATATCCTTTAATATTAAAAGACATTTTTATAGACTGTTATTGCTTATAAAATGATAATTTACTTTATGGAGGTCTTACTACATATTTGTCCCCTTTCTAGGCACTTCCCATATATTAGATTGCACAGTCTTTACTTTCTCATTTATGAGGAAATTGAAAAGCAGAGGGAGAATATATTGACTGACTAAATCTGGATACCAAAAGTTTCTGAGACACTTGAGTAATGATCTGATTTTAACAAGATAAAATTTAACCTGGGAAAATGCAAGGTCTATTTTCGACCTTGGGTCGAAAACAGCTGTGCAAGTTTTGAATGGGGAAAATGTGGTATATCAACAGAACGTAAATACCAAAGATGTAAACTTTTGTTCAAGAAGCTCTAGATTAGTCAGTGGAATATGGAGATAGCCAAAGGAGTGTGAACCTAGCCTGCACTGATGGAAGCAAAGACTCTTGCACGGGCAAGCCGGAGGCCAGCTTTCTTCTGTTTCTTGATTATTCCAATTTAAAGTGGCTCTGGTCCTAATACCATATTTTTTAAAAGTTGTAAACAAATCAATGTATTCAAAGAAAGCAACTATACTGGCAAGGGTTCTAAAACCATGTTAAATGAAAAACGGCCAAAAGAGTAGCAGTGTTTACCGCTGAAGGAAAGGAAAAAAAAAAAGCCTCTGGTTTAACAGAATAGCCACACTCCAATGTTTAAGGAACTGCCACAAACAGGAGGGATTACATTTGTTTACTCTACACCCAAGTAGGAAAAGTGGCAACAGTGAGTAGCGCAAGCTACACACAGAGAGGATTCAACTCTTAACCAGCAAGATTTTTCTAGTAGCCGGAGCCATACAAATATGAAGTGAACTGCCTTTGGAGAGAATAAGTTTCCTGTTTCTGGATGCCCATTCAGCAGGAATGCTACAGAGGAGATTCAGGAATCAGACAGACTAACTCTTTGAGGTGCCTTCTCATCCTGTGCTTTCATTATTCTTGACTCTTCCCCTTTGTATGGGAGACCCCAGGCACCTGGCGGGCTGCTCTGCTGTCTGGCGGAAGCAGCAGCAGTCTGCTCAGGGACTTGGGAGTTGCAGGGTTTGGGCAGAAGTAGCAAGACCTGGGGTACAAATCAGAAGGCTGAATCCACCTTTCTCACTCACACGCCTGGCTTTTCTTACAACTCCATTGTGCTAAAATCATCTTCTATTACAGCTTGGCCATAAATATGGTAAGTTTCTGATCTCACTTCTAAAGGGACTACTCCTAATTGGTTTGTCCAGAAGTTACAGTCAAAATGACTTTGAAATTATTTTTCTGAGGCAGGTGCAGACACAGCCTCTCAGCTTTCTCCAAGTTCAAAGGCTAGTTCTTACATTAAGCTGCCTGCCTCTAAAGGAAAATTAAGCTAGCTTGGGGGCGCCTATTTATCCAAAACAAAAGAATCCCTGAGGTACAGACTCATGGATTTAACAGGATTTTGTTTCCTTACTATATGGCTAAAAGGAGTTAATGGATAAATCATTCTTTCTAATGCAGCACAAGATGTGGTCTCTGCCACACTAAATAATCAGATATAAGAAACACTGCATTGTTTCTGGGAAAGAAAACTTAATACCTTCATGTCTCAAGGCTTGAGAACACACACACAATCCAAGCCTGTAATTATAGCATTGTGTTTCAGATTCTGCATAGCACTGCAAAGAACACAGTCCCTGGTCTGAAGGATAGAAGTTTTTGCCAGCGTGCTGTCAGAATTTCAAAGTATCTTTCCATGATACTATAGTTTAGCTCCCAAGGAAAAAAGAATTAATTAGTTTTCCAACAAGAGTAATGTTTTAGGCTAGACTTCTCCCCAGATGGCAGAGGCTTTTTAGTACACACAGATGCATTGGAGACATGAAGACCACCTTTCTGAAAGCAGATTGATTCTGTTCATCTCACTGGAAAGAGATGAGGTAGTAAGTTTCACTGAGCAGGAGACCACGCATTCGTCCCGAACCGAAATCAGTCCTGTTGGAATTGTATCACTGTGCTGCTTATCTCTGATCCCTAGGAGCCCCAGACAGAGGTTTTACAGTAGGTAAATATCTCCTTTGGGAAAAGTTTACAATACTCCCACATATCATCTGCTTTGTTTAATCATTTATTTCAATAAGGTAAATGTTATGCACTTAACATTAGTAAAATGTCTTCTTAATGGTTTTATGTTTTATAATAAAAGGAGAAAAGTTGTGAAATCGTAAGACATGAGCTGTCTATGTTTCTAGGTGACACCACTCTTAAACAAAACCCACCTTGTTATCAAAAATATCCTGACCTAATTCCATTGGATTGTGTGACTTCACAGTCCTGCATCCCAAAGTCACTGTAATTGGCATTGTCATCTTAGGATCTTGCTTAAATATTCCTTGCTATAATATAATTTCATGTCCTGTCCTCAGAGTGGCCTTTATTTTGAAACTCTGCCAAGAACACCATCATCTGGGTGTTAAGAGTTTGATTAAACATAGCCCCAAAGCTTGTCTTTCAAAGGATGCATTTCACCTGGTTTCTATTTATAAAACACAAAGTAGCATATGCTTTGAAATGATAATAAATCACCTTTAAATTTAGACTTAAAAATAACAAATTATTTGGTCTTAAAATCTGAGCAGGGAGAGGAATACTTCCTAGAAGGAATCTTGTGGCTTATCTACATCATATATCTCTGGGGCACCTGGTCCACGGTAGTTGGTAGGAGAGTACCCCAAAAGTCTAACTAACATAGCTCAGTTCTGTTGAATCTTTGGACCTTAACCAAAGGCTCATTTCTGCCCAGTTTCTGAGCTGGTTAGAGAGTGTAATAGTAGCTTCCAGGGGACCAGCTGGTGGGATCTGATTGATCTTACAATATCTGGCATGCTCAACACCTTGACAATCTTGTCCAAAGAACCACAGCCTTTCCTCTGAAGCCCACTTGTCTAGTCTACAGAGCTGGCTTCTGTCTGTATGTCTTGTCTTCTGACCCTGTTACCCTGCCAAAACTTTCCTCTCTCAGGGAACTGATTTGTTTGGATATACTCACAGTTGTTGCTAGGACCATCTAGAATGCCACCCACCTCATCACAAAGAGCATAATATTGCTCTGACACTACTCTTTTGTCTCAACAATGACAGCACAAGCTTTGGGGCACTCACAACCATTGGGCTCAAGCTTAAGTTAACCATACTCCGTTTTTTTTTTAAAGATTTTATTTATTTATTAGACAGAGATAGAGACAGCCAACGAGAGAGGGAACACAAGCAGGGGGAGTGGGAGAGGAAGAAGCAGGCTCATAGCAGAGGAGCCTGATGTGGGGCTCGATCCCATAACGCCGGGATCACGCCCTGAGCCAAAGGCAGACACTTAACCGCTGTGCCACCCAGGCGCCCCATTAAGTTAACCATACTCCTAACCTATTTGGGTGAATGCTGGATCCCCCCATTTTGGAGTCCGTATTGCAATGGAGTTAGTTTCTCAACTCTGGTCACTTGTTTTCTATTCCTTTTCCATTCCCCTGATGTGCTAGGAAGACACAGTATGCTTTCAGCCCAGGCTTTATATGTTATGATATGCTGATCAATATAAATTTTTTATAAAGTATAGATAAAAGGCTGAAAGCTACACCTATTCAAGTCAACTATACATTTCTGCTACTTCCTCTACCTGCATATCCAGTGAAATCGTAGGCAACTAACAAAGTGTTCAGAGAGAGGCTAAGTGTTCAAACACAGAGACCAGGAATATGATTTAAGATGCTATTTTGGTCCTGAATTTGAGAAGCCCTGAATGCAGCCACTCCTTTGATACACACTTGAATTTTGGGTGGGTTAGCTAATAAAAGCTCTTAAAAACATTACCAAGATAACATTGCATTGTTCTTCACTATGTAATGCTCCCACAATACTTGAGGGCAAGGTTAAATTACTTTTTAAATTATTTATCATTCTGTACCCACTGGTTCACTCATCTTTCTTATTATGTAGATTAAATCAGGAGTTGATCTTATGTGGAAGAAATTCCTAGAAGTAAAGAAGATGAGGCTATAAATCGTATTTTTTAGAGAAACTTCTTTCCTCAAGATATTTAAGAGCAAAAAACAATCTTCTGTGTAGAAATATTTTATTAAATTTTATGTGAGTCAGGAGAGTGTATCATAAAATTTCTGCAAAACCTTTCTAGTATCCTATGAAAGATACAGCTACTGTTTCCATGCCAGTGATTAGGAATTATGGTTTCATGTGACAACATTCTGGCTTAGACTATTTATGAGCCAGGACTATAGGNACCATAGGGAATGCTCTGTCTCTTTCATATTTACAGATAAATATGCCAACCTCCATTTTTTTTATAGCAAGATAAGTCTTTTGAACAGTGACAAATATTAAATCCCTTTGGGAATGGAGGCTTAGTAGTGTGGCTCAGTGAGTCTAATTTGGATTCCATTTTCTTTGATTCTAGGGAATGGGAAGGTGAGTGTGAAATTACTTTGATTCCTGACACCAGTTGCATAGATTTATTTCAGTGATTGATTAAAAGATCACATGGTTTTGCTAAGCACTGCAACCCTGCATCAATCTTCAGGAGAGCTGAAACTGCCATTGATTCTGCCCTGCTGTCTTAGGAAGGAAATTCTGAAAGACTGCATCCAGCCCTTAATAGGCATCAGCCGAGTTAATAGTTGCTTCAATTGCTGAGCAATGGTGGGGCATGAAAAGAAGCAGGTCCTACACATTTCACAGTGTTCTTTAAACAGAAATCCTTCTTCTACTTTATTTGGTCCATCAATTTAAATTTAGATGCAGAAAATATGAGTGATTACTGCAGCCAAAAATTAAAGGGATGCTTACTTTGGAAACATTTAACCTTGAACAAATAATTCAACATTTCTTTTACCCTACTATTTGATGTATGGGAGTGTGTGTCAATTATTATTTTCTTTGTTATTTTTAATTATAGAAGTGTGCACCATTGTAAAGCATTCAACATAACAGAGAAGTTTATAAGGAAAAAAGTGAAAAGCTCCACCTGCGCCCTAAACATTCTCAGGGGGGTGGGGTAACAGTAAGGGTTTGGGATTTTAAAAAAGTGAGAGAAGACAAATACCATATGATTTCGCTTATGTGTGGAATTTAAGAAACAAAACAAGCGAGGGGAAGAGAGGGAGAGAGAGAGACAGAGACAGACAGACAGAGAAAGAGGCAAGCCAAGAAACAGATTCTTCACTATAGAGCACAAACTGATGGTTACCAGAGAGGAGGGGGGTGGGGGATGGGTGAAATAGCTGATGGGGATTAAGGAGTGCCCTTGTCCTGGTGAGCACTGGGTGTTGTATGAAATTGTTCAATCATTTTTGGTACACCTGAAACTAATATAACACTATTTTAAGTGTATTAGAATTAAAAATGAAAGGAAGAAGGAAGGAAGGGGGGAAGGAAGGAAGGGGGAGGGGAGGAAGGGGGAAAGGAAGGAAGGAAGGAAGGAAGGAAGGAAGGAAGGAAGGAAGGAAGAAATGAAAATGAGAGAAGACAGAGATTCAGGTAATGGCAGGGATACATTTCCCTATACAATCTCAAGCATACAGAAAATGGTAAGTTTCTTTTTCTACAACCACTTGGCATGTAGTTGGAACTCCCATGCTATTGAATCAGTTCTTCCCCTTGATGACACCCTACCTCCTTCCTCAGAGTTGGGCACATGGTTGTGAGCCTACAAAGTGCCAAGGCATCTTGTTCTCATCCTTATCCTCCCATTGTGGCATCTACTGAGATGAGTCTTATCTAATAGGGTCCTGGGTGGTAGATTCATCGAGGTCCCTCCCTGCAGAGGCTCTGAAAGTCAGATGACTTCTGACATCAAGTTCATGCTATCCTTGGACTAATAAGAACTACTGTGAATGTCCCCTGGGTGTACAGGCTTCCTACCACAGTTCCTGCACCACCCTGGAACTCCTGACTTCATGAAGCTGACTCAGACCCATCTCCGCAGACACACCACACAGCCAGCTCTCTGCAAAGGGGCCTGTCCTCCTTTCAGTTCTTCAAATCCTCCAGCAGGCTGTCACCACCCTACCCTGGTCTTCATCTGGCTTTTCTCCAGGATGGATGAAGGATGGGATTCAGAGTCTCTTCCTCACAAACCCCCTTCTATCAACATTGCTTACCCCTCAACTGTCCTCCTCCTTTCTCTTTGATGAGGGCAGTGATGGAAGGTGGCATCCTCTGACCTCACAGGGTCTTCCTCCAAATCTCTTCTCTGGGCCTGCATCATTTCCATTTCTTCCTGCATAGTGATCTTGTGAAATTCAAAATCGACTACTTTTTTTTCCCTCTTCTCTTTGCTATATCGTCACTTTTGAGAGGCAGGAAGGAAAAGAGAGCAGCTGATTAGAGGAGGGGCTAAGGCATATAGGAAAATATGGTGAAGGGTAAACAACTGATAAAAGTATTAATATAAGTCATGAATTAAATATTAAATATTTTAGAGTATTTTGAAAAGTATATACAGCACACTGTCACATAAACAGTGGATTTTCTGTTTCTTTTAATTTTTTGTAAAACATAACATCATGTTAAGTTCATGGAGAGGATTCTGCGACTTACTCTGCTTCCCTTAAGTTATACATTATGGGTATCTTTCAAGGGCAGTTGATACAAGCCAATCCGAAATTTAAAAGCAGCTGCCGAAAATGATGTACCCATGGCTGAAATCAAGCCAGTACATAGCAGTGCTCTTGGTGCTCATTATTTATGGTCCATGTCCATTCTGATTAATTCATTCTACGTGGTCAGTACCCATGTTGTACTGTCGTTTATCTTTGTGTTCACTCGTCCTACTGTCACCTTTGGATGTTACCTTATGAACTCTATAGACACTTAGGTTGTTTCTAATCTTTTGTGATTTAAGCAACATTGCAGTGAACATCTTTGTACATATTTCTGCAGGCATCTTCGTGGTATTTCTACTGCACAGCAACCTGAAAGTGGGATAATTAAATGAACATTTAAAATCTTCCAACGTTTTTACCACTTATACACCTACCAAAAGTATGCGTATGTCCTTTTACCACATCCTTGTGAGCACTGAATATTGTATATATTTTTTAGATTTTCACCAATTTTAGGTAAAGAATATTAATATTAATAATATTAATATTATTTTAATTTTTATTACATGTATTTTTAATATGACAGAGCTTGTGTTTTTAGGACACTTTTACACTTTTTTCTCAAATTTACCTCTCTATTCTATTTGTTTGCTCTTTTGTTATTGATTTATAGATGCTCTTTATTAGATATTAACTTTTTGGTATTTTATATACATGGGAAATATTTTCTCCCGGTCTATCACTTACTTATGTGTCTTGCCCCATACACAAAATTTATTTTTCTAAACGGTCATACCCATTTATTTATTCCTTTTTAACTACTGCATTTCCTGTGTTAGAAAGCCTTCCACTTTATTTTAAGACTTATTTATTTATTTTAGAGAGAGTGAGAGAGCAGAGGGAAGGGGAGGGGGAGAGGGAGTGAGAGAGAATCTTAAGCAGACTCCTCACTGAGTGCAGAGCCTGACTTGGGGCTCAATCTCACAACCCTGAGATCATGACCTGAGCTGAAATCAAGAGTCAGGCACTTAACCAACTGAGCCACCCAGATGCACTAAAAGCCTTGCATTTAAACTTTATTTTAATATTTAGTTCTTACATTTAGATCTCTAATTAGTTCTTACATTAGTTCTTACATTAATATTTAGTTCTTACATTAGATCTCTAATTTTTATAGAATTTCTTTGGACATCATGTGAAGTAGAATGCTAACATGTTTTCCTCAAATTATCCCAACGGCTTTTCAAATCGTATGCTATTTTCACAGTGGATTTGAAATAATTAGCATTTATTCTTCCAGTTGAATCTGTTTATTTAAGAAGAATACCAAAATGTTTAAATTACTGTAACTACTTCTTATACTTTGATATGTGTTAGGGCCAGTCAGAATTCATTTCTTTTTTCCAAATATTCTTGGCAATTCCAGAGTATTTTCCCTTAGATTGAACTTTAGAATTCATTTTTTAAAAAAGATTTTATTTATTTATTTGAGAGAGAGAGAGAGACAGTGAGCAAGAGAAAGAGAGCCCAAGTCAGGGGCAGAGGCAGAGGGAGAACCAGGCTCCCTGCTCAGGACCCTGGGATCATTACCTGAGCCGAAGGCAGACATTTAATTGACTGAGCCACCCAGGTGCCCCTAGAATCCATTTTTTACGATTATACTGAAGTCATAGAACAAATTTTAGGCATGTCTACATTTTTTCAATGCTTGAGAGTGGCATAAATCATAATTAACTCCTCCTTGAAGACTGGGACAAAATTCACCATAAAACCATTGGTGTCAAGTGCCTTTGGAGATGGAGGATAGCTATGTTTGGTTTATTCATTCCTATGTCCTTTTTATTTTATATATTTAAATGTATTCATTTTAATTTTAAAATTGTTATATGATACAATAAATTTTCTTCTGATTATCAAGTTTTTGCAACTAGTATAATATGCTTACATATTCCATACATTCAGTTTTGTGATTTCATCTATAACTTAAGATTTAAGAAATTGATTTATGCATTTTCTAAGTGATTAGATAACTTATCACTATACCGTCTAGTTATTTTGTTCTCCACACAATGCGGCTTTAATATCTAGTTTTAGGAAGTTACTGGAATTTCTGTTGACCCTAGCATTTGAAAAACTTCTATAAACATCACAAAGTCATTAGCAAATGATGTGAAGTCTCTACTTATTGGGTTTGATGTTGTATGTGAGTGTGTCTGTGTATGTATAACCAGCTCTAGGAGTTTTAGGTTAAAGGCTCCTAGAATTATTGTTATTTCAATTTCTACTTGTATTTCTGTCAGTTTGTACTATATTTACATTGATTTTATTTATTCAGTATATGTAAGTTTATAGCTGGGTGGATTTGCTCTTAATCAATATAAACTATTCCTTTTTATTTACAAATAATTTTTTCCTTAAGTTCCATTCCATACAATTTTCATATTTCCATCCTTAATTTGTCTGTTGGCATTTGTCTGTTATATTTTTTCCATTTTTCCCTTTTCAGCATATCTTTGTGTTTTGCCATACTTTTCTTCTAGACTTCCAAAGTCAGGTCCGTATAAAATTCCAAAGACAGAGTGATGTTAATCTACCAAAGTTGCTTCTTGCACACTTTCTCCACAAATTTCCTAATGAGTTTTATAAAACCTCACATCAATTAGTATTTATTTCATACCAAATCTAAACCAGCAGTATTCTCGTTGTGACACAAGATGCAGCANTTATTTATGGTCCATGTCCATTCTGATTAATTCATTCTACGTGGTCAGTACCCATGTTGTACTGTCGTTTATCTTTGTGTTCACTCGTCCTACTGTCACCTTTGGATGTTACCTTATGAACTCTATAGACACTTAGGTTGTTTCTAATCTTTTGTGATTTAAGCAACATTGCAGTGAACATCTTTGTACATATTTCTGCAGGCATCTTCATGGTATTTCTACTGCACAGCAACCTGAAAGTGGGATAATTAAATGAACATTTAAAATCTTCCAACGTTTTTACCACTTATACACCTACCAAAAGTATGCGTATGTCCTTTTACCACATCCTTGTGAGCACTGAATATTGTATATATTTTTTAGATTTTCACCAATTTTAGGTAAAGAATATTAATATTAATAATATTAATATTATTTTAATTTTTATTACATGTATTTTTAATATGACAGAGCTTGTGTTTTTAGGACACTTTTACACTTTTTTCTCAAATTTACCTCTCTATTCTATTTGTTTGCTCTTTTGTTATTGATTTATAGATGCTCTTTATTAGATATTAACTTTTTGGTATTTTATATACATGGGAAATATTTTCTCCCGGTCTATCACTTACTTATGTGTCTTGCCCCATACACAAAATTTATTTTTCTAAACGGTCATACCCATTTATTTATTCCTTTTTAACTACTGCATTTCCTGTGTTAGAAAGCCTTCCACTTTATTTTAAGACTTATTTATTTATTTTAGAGAGAGTGAGAGAGCAGAGGGAAGGGGAGGGGGAGAGGGAGTGAGAGAGAATCTTAAGCAGACTCCTCACTGAGTGCAGAGCCTGACTTGGGGCTCAATCTCACGACCCTGAGATCATGACCTGAGCTGAAATCAAGAGTCAGGCACTTAACCAACTGAGCCACCCAGATGCACTAAAAGCCTTGCATTTAAACTTTATTTTAATATTTAGTTCTTACATTTAGATCTCTAATTAGTTCTTACATTAGTTCTTACATTAATATTTAGTTCTTACATTAGATCTCTAATTTTTATAGAATTTCTTTGGACATCATGTGAAGTAGAATGCTAACATGTTTTCCTCAAATTATCCCAACGGCTTTTCAAATCGTATGCTATTTTCACAGTGGATTTGAAATAATTAGCATTTATTCTTCCAGTTGAATCTGTTTATTTAAGAAGAATACCAAAATGTTTAAATTACTGTAACTACTTCTTATACTTTGATATGTGTTAGGGCCAGTCAGAATTCATTTCTTTTTTCCAAATATTCTTGGCAATTCCAGAGTATTTTCCCTTAGATTGAACTTTAGAATTCATTTTTTAAAAAAGATTTTATTTATTTATTTGAGAGAGAGAGAGAGACAGTGAGCAAGAGAAAGAGAGCCCAAGTCAGGGGCAGAGGCAGAGGGAGAACCAGGCTCCCTGCTCAGGACCCTGGGATCATTACCTGAGCCGAAGGCAGACATTTAATTGACTGAGCCACCCAGGTGCCCCTAGAATCCATTTTTTACGATTATACTGAAGTCATAGAACAAATTTTAGGCATATCTACATTTTTTCAATGCTTGAGAGTGGCATAAATCATAATTAACTCCTCCTTGAAGACTGGGACAAAATTCACCATAAAACCATTGGTGTCAAGTGCCTTTGGAGATGGAGGATAGCTATGTTTGGTTTATTCATTCCTATGTCCTTTTTATTTTATATATTTAAATGTATTCATTTTAATTTTAAAATTGTTATATGATACAATAAATTTTCTTCTGATTATCAAGTTTTTGCAACTAGTATAATATGCTTACATATTCCATACATTCAGTTTTGTGATTTCATCTATAACTTAAGATTTAAGAAATTGATTTATGCATTTTCTAAGTGATTAGATAACTTATCACTATACCGTCTAGTTATTTTGTTCTCCACACAATGCGGCTTTAATATCTAGTTTTAGGAAGTTACTGGAATTTCTGTTGACCCTAGCATTTGAAAAACTTCTATAAACATCACAAAGTCATTAGCAAATGATGTGAAGTCTCTACTTATTGAGTTTGATGTTGTATGTGAGTGTGTCTGTGTATGTATAACCAGCTCTAGGAGTTTTAGGTTAAAGGCTCCTAGAATTATTGTTATTTCAATTTCTACTTGTATTTCTGTCAGTTTGTACTATATTTACATTGATTTTATTTATTCAGTATATGTAAGTTTATAGCTGGGTGGATTTGCTCTTAATCAATATAAACTATTCCTTTTTATTTACAAATAATTTTTTCCTTAAGTTCCATTCCATACAATTTTCATATTTCCATCCTTAATTTGTCTGTTGGCATTTGTCTGTTATATTTTTTCCATTTTTCCCTTTTCAGCATATCTTTGTGTTTTGCCATACTTTTCTTCTAGACTTCCAAAGTCAGGTCCGTATAAAATTCCAAAGACAGAGTGATGTTAATCTACCAAAGTTGCTTCTTGCACACTTTCTCCACAAATTTCCTAATGAGTTTTATAAAACCTCACATCAATTAGTATTTATTTCATACCAAATCTAAACCAGCAGTATTCTCGTTGTGACACAAGATGCAGCATGAGATGGAGGGAGGCAGTGGAGCAGGTAAATCACCTCACGTGGACAGCATGACTCTTGATTTGAAGGCGTATTATCTCCTATAGAAACAGAAAAAACAAGTAAATGCCAATAGTATGGAACTTGTCATTTGTGTGATATTCAAAGAAGGAAGATAATGCTTACTAGAATAGTTGGAGCAAACTTAATGGATCTTTTTAGTGCATGAAAGGAGGACCATTTTAGTTTTCTATTGGGGAGTAGCATAAATAAAAAACATTTATTCAACTATCCATTCAATTCAACAAACACTGATTGAGCAACTACTTTTCCAAGAATTGAAAAGGGTGTTGGAAATACAATAGTGTACAAAAATGGCTCCATAAAAGGAATCTACGAGTCTATCACAACATTATATCACCTGAGTGGGTATACAATTACGTTTTATAAACAAGAAATGAAGGGTTGGATTACTGACAGCAGGAAAGTTGGGTTGGGGGACGGCTAGGAAAGGCTTTCCCAAAGTAAGAATATTAAACTGAGGTCAAAAGAAAGAGTAGGTTATAACCATCCAAGAGAGTTGGAAGGAGTTTATTACACAGAAGGAACAATGTGTGCAAAGACCCTGTGGCAAGAGAAATTTGGCTGGTTTTGCCTCTTTTTGAAGCTAGAATGAAAAGAGAAAGGGGTCATAGGACATGAGAAGCAGTAGGAGGTGCACTACAGCTGGTTGAGGTAGGCCTTTTAGGTCAGGTTAGAGATTTTGTTCCTTGTCTTTAAAGTGATAGGAAACCGCCTGCCTTGGAAGCCTGGCACCACTGGCATGTCTTACCAGGCCAGCGTGAACGCCCTGCATGACTGGTGGAGCAATTCAAGCTGGTGGCTAGCATAGAGAGGATCAAGGTCTTGCAGGGGGCTGCAGAGCTTTGATATTACTGCATGCAGAGTGCCTGCAAGGAGGCCCCGCTGGTAGGCATTCCAGCTGGAAGCAAACCCTTCTGGAAGCCCAGATCCTGTGCTTTATTCTAAAGGCTGCAGGGAAGAAGATCACTGAGGAATGCTTTTAAGCGCCCAGTGATGAATAACTGCCTCCAAGTCTCCCGAAAACACTTTTCTCCAGCCAAAAGACTATTAGATATTTCAGACCTTTCCTGTGGCGTGGTCCTATAGCCAAAATTCTATGGAAATTGGTGACTTTCTACTCAGGAAAACTGGGTGAAGGGGTAGACTTTAAATAATAATGGCCTGATTCTTTTGGTAAAGTGCTTTTTTATTTAAGACAAACAAAAATGTTTCCAC
Source organism: Ailuropoda melanoleuca (assembly GCF_002007445.2). Taxonomy (NCBI): domain Eukaryota; kingdom Metazoa; phylum Chordata; class Mammalia; order Carnivora; family Ursidae; genus Ailuropoda; species Ailuropoda melanoleuca. Next base: position 124,313,297 of record NC_048219.1, on the reverse strand, counting down.
CAAATACACCTCTTTCATAAGCAAATTACAAGTGTTTCTATACTGGAATATTATGCTTGTTTTATTTACTGGATGTTTACATTTGGGAAAGGAAAACATTTTTGCTTGTTAAAAAACTGAATATTTGTAACTTGTTGTTTCTAAGATTTTTATACCATAATAAAACTTGCTCTTTTCTCGTGAATTTACATCATCTAAATGAAGACAAGCAAGTATAAAACTGAGGGAAGAATAGGCTTTATTAATCAAATGATGTCTTGATTTTTCTAAATGAGATGATTGTTTTATTTCTAACACTAAACATGGGTGATGTTTCTTAGCAAACTTGTTTGGAAAGATCGACATTGTGTTGTGTATGAGATCGCCCCGTCCTCTGTATGAAGCTGACTTGGCCTACGTCTTTTTAAGATCCTCTATAGTAGTGATGTACTAAAAAAACAAAAAACTAAACAAAACAAAAAAAACCCCACACAAGAACAACAAAAACACCACACCCCCCAAAAACACAAAAAAACCTACATTATTTCAAGTATTTAAAAAAATGTTTAAATGTGATCTTCAGAACATTACAAATGATTAAAAACAAAATNCCCCACACAAGAACAACAAAAACACCACACCCCCCAAAAACACAAAAAAACAACATTATTTCAAGTATTTAAAAAAATGTTTAAATGTGATCTTCAGAACATTACAAATGATTAAAAACAAAATAATGTGAAAAAAGTAATAAAATTAAGAGATAGGAAACCACTACTAAAATATTTAAATAGAGTAAGGATTTGAGTTGGTCATGTGGGGCATTTTAGGAGGCTCTCCCTATCTGGAGGGAGTCTCCCTGACTCACCCTCTGTGAAAAAGGGATTGGAGGCATTGAGGGAAGCCACTGGGAAGGAGGCCACTGCAGGAGTGCAAGTGAGAATTGATAGGTTTTGAATGCTAGCCCCTGAAATGGGAAGGGTTGTTTGTAGTTGAACAATATTTAGGAGGCAGAATTAATAAGGCTTTAAGATGGATTACGAATGGGATGAGGAAAGGAACAGATGTGTCAAGGAATGACTCCAGGGTTTCTGCCTCTTCAGCAGGGTGTGGAACTGGGGGAAATCATAAGGTTTGTCCTGGATGTGTTCACAGTCATTGAGAATGGGGTGTACGTGCAGGTGATGACAGTGACACCCATGTGGCAAGCAGCTGAAAATGAGTAATGGAATGGGTGCAATAAAAACTGAAACTTACATAAATTAGGAGGCAGAAAATGGGTAACTAACATTCAGGCAGTGATATTTGGAGTCATGCACAACTAGTTTTTGTATGACCACTTGGTGACATTAAAAAATACATAATTAGGGGCGCCTGGGTGACACAGCGGTTAAGCGTCTGCTTTTGCCTCAGGGCGTGATCCCGGCATTATGGGATCGAGCCCCACATCAGGCTCCTCTGCTATGAGCCTGCTTCTTCCTCTCCCACTCCCCCTGCTTGTGTTCCGTCTCTCATTGGCTGTCTCTTTCTCTGTCAAATAAATAAATAAATAAATAAATAAAATCTTTAGAAAAAATAAAAATAAATAAAAAATACATAATTACTTTTCAGAGTCTTGGATTTCTTATTTTAACAGTTTAACTTTCTCTGTCAAATAAATAAATAAATAAATAAATAAAATCTTTAAAAAAAATAAAAATAAATAAAAAATACATAATTACTTTTCAGAGTCTTGGATTTCTTATTTTAACAGTTTAACATTGTATCCACTCACAGGATTCTTCTGAGAGTTAAACAGGATAATGTGGTGAACTGTCTAGTTCAATCAGCACTTAATAACTTTATTTTTTAAGAGTAAAGGGAGAGAGAAGGTCCCATTTTCAGTTTGAGCTGCAACCTTATACATTGCTCATTGTAGTCTCTATTTCAGATGTTTAAGAATAGAAAGAAGGAAATGAGATGATTTGTTTCCAGAGACTTTTATTAGTTAAGTCTGTTCTCTAAGTACAAGTCCAACAGGAAAGCAGGAATTTTCCTCGCATACTTTATAGTAACATAAATTTTGAGACCGAGATTAAAAAATTATTGACCTGCTTTATGAAAGTTGTCCAAATTGTCTCCACACAAAACACAGGTGAATTTCCATTCATACTGACAACACTGAATCTGCTCTCAGCTCTCTGGTTCACACTTCCTACTACTTCCTAATTGATACCTTAGACCTGGTCCTTTGTGTTCACTTATATTAGATTCCCGGACCCTGCATTCATCCAAGCGCAGACATTTCTTTCACTAACACCAGTTGTTAAACTGTCTGGAGTGAGACCACCTGGGTTCAAATCCTGGCTCTTATGCTTATTATCTGACTGTGGAGAGTTAACCTAACCTCCCTAAACTTCCATTTTTTTCATCTGTAATATAGGAATATTAATATTTAATTTAAAAGTTGTTATGCAGATTAAAGACATATATAAAGCCCATAGGACGGTACATAACAACAGATTGCTATTCCTGGCAAGATACTAAGGAAGTGGGTAAATAGTTTTCTTAGGTGTTCTTCTGAAGGGTTTAGTACATACAAATAAATATCTTCAGGGGTCTGACTATTCTCAGAAAGCTACTCCAGGTAACCACCACTCATTCCCTTGAGATTCTCTTAATCAGGGTTTATCAATACTCAACTACATATTATAACCACCAAACTTGAGCATTTCTACCTCATGTTTTCTGTTTTTCCTCCAGAGGATGGCTCAAATCTAGGCTCTGAAAAAGCCTAGATAGGGCCCCCTTTAGGACTCCAGAAAAGAGATGAGCATTTTAATTTCAGTATTTCCAAGAAGATATTAGCAATTACCAGGCACCCTCTTATCTCATTCATTTCATTTAAAGCATTTTACTCCTATAGTTATGTTCCTTGAGCTAAAACTTTGTCCCTTGTTTGTCAACCCTTGTAAGTTATCATATTATGAATAAGTTCACTGGAATTTTAAAAATTTGAGGAAGAACTACATGTGAGATGAAAATTCAAGCATCACATTAGGCAAAAGAAACAAAATTGTTTCTTCACCCAACCCTTCATTCCTTTCCCCAATATAACCACATTGTCAGCTTTAGGTTATATGCTTACAAAAAGAAAAAAAATAGGTTTACTCAAATAACGTGTGTGTGTATATCATATATATATATAATATATACAATTATATATAATTATGTAATTATATTATATATATGTCTCCAACCCAGAGTCATATATATAACATATATATATATATATTTTTAGAGAGAGAGTGAATGAGCACATGTGCGCAAGTGGTGGGGAGAAGAGGAGAGGGAGAGAGAGAATCTCAAGCAGTCTCCACACCCAGCATGGAGCACAAAGCAGGGCCCTATCTAATGACCCTGAAATCATAACCTGAGCCCAAACCAAGAGTTGGAGGCTCAACCGACTGAGCCATCCAGGTGCCCCTGCATGAGTGTGTATTTTTAATTACAAATGGAATCATACTAAATGTGTTTTTCTATAAAACTTTATATGTAAATATATATATATGTATCAATATTTGAGTGGCTGCAGTGTATTCTATTACATGAGCTATGCATCATGAATCATGTAACAAATCCTCTATTGCTGGACATTACAAATAATGTTAGAGTGTGTACACACACACACACACACACACACACATTTCTGTAATTTGGCACACTTTTCTTTCAAGACCTGAGCTAAGTCAGTAACAGCTGGGGTGGCAAAATGGAGGGATAGTAAATTGAACATATGGGGAAATAAGAAAGTCTGGGGCAATTTCCAGATTTCTCTTTTTGGACAAATGGTTATGTACAATGATATTCATTGAACTAAGGAATACCACAGAGTAGAAAGTGGTTTTCAGGGGGGAAATGATGGCTTCAGTTTTTCACAGGTTCAGTTTCAGTTGTCCATAGAGCATCTAACTCAAGCCTGCTAGTAAGTAATTAGATATAATTGCCTAAAATTCAAGAAACAAGTCTTGGCTGCCAAGTTGGTTCTGCAGCAGACTGTGAAAAAGGACAGTGTCAGAAATTAGCTGATCAAGGAATTACTTAAAGTAGGATTCTGGGTGAGTTAGGAAGAAAGAATACAGTTCTATTATGGTTTGAATGATAATACTTACAAGATAAAAGGAGACTATTTCCACCTCGAAATGACTTACTGCTATGTGATAGTCAGGTATTTCACTTATTAAGCTAAATTCATATCTGTGGATACTTCTTTTATTTTTAAATTATGGAAAGTGCATACTTTTAATTCTTCAATTGGGTCAGAAAACCACATATTAATTAGGGGGAAATGAGCATATTCCTATGCCATATATTTTTGTTTGTTTGGTCCACAGCACCAGTTGGAGGAGAAATCTCTAAGCAGGTGAAAAGAACAGCAAGGGCTGAAATTGCAAACCCAAAGTTATAAAATTCTCATGAAAACATGTCAACCAAATGGAACCAGTGTCTGTTACAGAAGCTTTGCAAAAGATGCTGGCCTTTCAGGAGTTGTCTCTCAGGTGCTTTCCATCTCTAAGTCTGATTCTGACTGATATGAAGAAGAATTCAAGGTTTTGTTTAGTCAGGAGTCAAGGGCCTATTCCAAAACCAGCCCTGAAGGCAAAGGAATCCCCCACATAGTCCCAGGAATCCCTCCTCCAGCTGGTTTCATGGGCTTGTCTATCAAAAACAAGTCACCTGTGTCTGTACCTACCCAGTCACCTGGGGCCAGAACTCTAATTGGAATGAGAAGGGAAAGCAGCAGTCATTCTAACACTGCCTGGGGACATTCTTTCCCATTTCTTGCACAGCAGACTTACAGTGTAGAAAATGAAATTTTCTCTGCAGCTCAGTTTTAGCTCAGAACAAAAACATACAGTACACTTGAGTTGCTGTAAAACGCTGGTTGTGATAGAGCACATCAGAACCCATGGTTTGGATCTGACATTTAACTCTCACCTCTTTCTATACTACCTAAAAGTTGGCCAAATTTCTCTTACTAAAAAGGGACAGAGGCAGTTGAATACAACTTCATAGTCTCCAACCCAGCACCATGCACTTGAGGATAGCAGCAAGTATTATTCAATAATGATAAGAGTGATGACTGCACAACAAAGCTTGAGAAGAAAAGTGTTCTGTAAATTTATAAGTTCTAACAGATACTCGAACTACATGGGTCTTTGTGACAACAGATAGTGTCACATATGAGTTGGGAGAGTTTACTGAGGCCAAGCTATTGCTAATTACAGTAAAAGGTAAGAAAAGAATCTTATTTGTTTAGATGAAAATGTGGAAGGGGAATGAAGGAACACTGAATTTGCTAATGAATGCTGATAATTTTAGGTCAAAATATATTTTCTCGGGTTATAAATTATATTATTTTTACAGTTTCAATTAAATTATTGGTATAGTAGTATTTATTTAATTGCACAACACTTGTTTTAGTTGAATGAGGCTGAAAGCATATAGCAATTGAGAAGAAAGCACATCATCTCTCTTAGAAGTGTTTGACAAATATTGAAGTAGGATGTTGAATGGTGTACAATAAACACTTCATACTTATGGTCCAAATCTATACAAAATCTTCTCTGTGAGATACTTGTTGGGTCTTAATTAAAATCTTATATCACATTTCCTGCAGCCCTTACTTGAACTATGCTACAGAAAACTCAAGGTCCTGAGGAAAGAAATCAAAGTGAAGAACATACTTGGAGAAGTTTCCAGTGGATGTCCATCCCAGTCAATTGTAATTGGCTAGTATTACACAAGAGAGACATTTCAATGGCCTATGTGTTACTATATTACAAGATCATCTTCACTTTAATAGGAAATGCTTTGGAAGACTGAACTGATAAGAGTTCATCAAAATATAATAGACATCTGCAATCAAATTCCATCCAGAGAATATTCTGGGCACAATTTAAAGTGTGGACAAAAAAATTTTAAACCTAGGGATACAGGACTCACTTATCTGGGAATCAGAACTCATCACCTAACACATCATCTGAAGGACCATCAAAGATCCTAGACAAGCAATCACAGTGACAAAATCAGTGTCTGAGTTCATGATTTCTCAGTCTTTTAGTAGTCAGTTTTAGCATGGATCATTTTGTTTCCATAATTTTTTTTAAATTCAAACTGACAGATATTTATAACAAGAAAAAATAAGCAAGAAGGAGAAAACATGAAAGAAAATAAAAAGTGAATGCTGTAATATATAATATGCTAGAAGAAGCTTTTAACCTACTGTTTTTGTTCTTTTAATGTATATGAGTCATGAAGAAAAATATAAGAGACTTTAGTAAAAAGTGAGAAACAGATTTCACATTGCCAACTTGTCAAGTCAGAGATAATTGCAAGGACTTTCGAACAATTATTACCTAAAAGACTCACTCTAACCTCTGAAAGAATAAGCCTTACTAAGCAAAATGCCCTTGTAGTAGCCAAAATCTATCTGAGAAAGCTGAAGCCACTCTAGGTCCCTAATCTAGAAAGATTAAGTGTTAAAAACTTTCATAGATGATGTAGTTATTGAGGAACAAACAGGAGAGTAAGGCAACAGAAGGAAGCCATTACTACCTCAAGGGGAGGAGGGACAATGGCAGGTAACGTTGTCTATATGGTGGGACCCAAAACCACGACAGAAACATCTTGGTCAGAACCAGCACCTCAGAGTGAGAGAACTAGAGTTACAGAGAAGCAGCCACTGCTAGAGATACCATAGAAGNTTAAAAAAAAAAAACTTTCATAGATGATGTAGTTATTGAGGAACAAACAGGAGAGTAAGGCAACAGAAGGAAACCATTACTACCTCAAGGGGAGGAGGGACAATGGCAGGTAATGTTGTCTATATGGTGGGACCCAAAGCCACGACAGAAACATCTTGGTCAGAACCAGCACCTCAGAGTGAGAGAACTAGAGTTACAGAGAAGCAGCCACTGCTAGAGATACCATAGAAGGCAGAAGAAAGGGGGCAGAAAGAGCAGACTTCTCTCCTCCTTCTTCTGCCCTCCAATTTTGGCCAGTGCCTGCCTATGTAAGTCCACTTGGGCTGCCATAACCAATTACCATAGACAGGGTGGCTTACAAAATAGAAGTTTGTTTTCTCACAGTTCTGGAGGCCAGAAGTCCAAGATCAATGTTTCTGGTGAGATCGCTCTTCCTGCTTGTAGATGACAGCCTTCTTGCTCTGTCCTCACATGGCTTTTCCTCCAGGCATGAAGAGTAAGAGAGAGAAAGGGAAAGAAGGAGAAAGGCAGAAAAAAGAGAAGAGCTCTCCAGTGTCTCCTGCTTATAAGGGCACTAATCCTATCAGATCAAGAGCTACCCTTATGACCTCATTTAACCTTGCTTGCTTTCTTAGAGGCTCTGTCTCCAAATAAAGCTACAGCGGGGGTCAGGGCTTCAGTTATGAATTTTGGGGAGACACAAACATGCAGTCCGTAACACAGCCTTTGACTGGAACTACTGAGATGCCTATGGGCATGGGATCCTGGGGAATGTCCAGAGATATAGAAAAGGTGGAGAGGGTGGAACATATCTGAGGGTGTTAGTTAACCTGTATAATATCCCTGAGTATTATTTTAATCTGATTTTTTATTGAACCTAGAGAAAAACAAATAATAGAATTGAGCAGACTTAAATATAACTTGCTGAAATATGTATTCCTTAATTATTATAATGGCAGATCACTATATGCCAGTGGATTGAATAGTCATGATCAAATACTTGGCTACAGAAAATGGCTTATTTATCACCAAGAAAACCTCCCCCTAAACCTGAAATTTTATGATTACTGAAGCATTACAGAAATTTTATTTTTTTTTAATTTTTTTTAAAGATTTTATTTATTTATTCATTTGACAGATAGAGACAGCCAGCGAGAAAGGGAACACAAGCAGGGGGAGTGGGAGAGGAAGAAGCAGGCTCNAATTTTTTTTAAAGATTTTATTTATTTATTCATTTGACAGATAGAGACAGCCAGAGAGAAAGGGAACACAAGCAGGGGGAGTGGGAGAGGAAGAAGCAGGCTCATGGTGGAAGAGCCTGATGTGGGGCTCGATCCCATAGCCGGGATCACGCCCTGAGCCGAAGGCAGACGCTTAACCGCTGTGTCACCCAGGCGCCCCTACAGAAATTTTATTTCTAGACGACAAAAATTTGTCTGCCTGACGGAAAAAAAAAACTGTCATACGAATAAAATGAAAAAAAGATTATATTCTAATAAACTAGAAAACACATAAAAATAGGTTGGCTTCAAGATTTCCTTCTTAATCTCTCATCCCACCCACTCTCATGGTTGCACGTGCTGTTGGCAAATACAAAAACCGAAATTCCTCATTTAAATAGAACCAAAAGAGAAAGAAAGCCTACCATCATTGTTTGCAAAGGCAGCTGTCTTTCATCTCGATCAGTGTCCTAAATCTGAGAAGTCACACACAATCTAAAGACAAATGCACAAACCTTATTTCCAGTTAATATGCTGGCTTTGCAAACCTTCATAGGAGAAACTATAATTGCTCTGTAGATCAATCAAGACACTTTTAGGTTAAACTCAACAGATACTGTTTCAGGTAACAAAGGAGGAATGCATATGGCTAATCAAAATCAACAGTAGTCAATTCATATAAAGAATACAATGGCCCTTTAAGTGGGGTTTCCTAGAATATAGTGCCTTCCTATTTAACTTTGATCTCAATGAATAATCCCAGACCTGGCAATATATATCCAAAGCCTTTAAAAGTTCATGTATTTTGATCCATTGATTTCATTTCTGGGCATTGAAGGAAATAAAAAGTCTGGAAAAGATTTACACATAAAGGTAACACTAAGTCATTATTTATAATATTATAGAAACAATCTAACATTTTTGACAGTATGAGAATGCTTAAAGAAGCCCTGGTAGAGATATAATGGACTGCTATATAACCAATAAAAACTATGATTATAAAGAGAATTTATAACATGAAACAATATAGGGTAGTATCAGAGCAATGTTATATAAAAAAACCAGGGTGAAAATGCAGGAAATGTTAATTATGGTTGTCTTTGAGTTTTAGGATTATGGATATCATTTCCCCCCCTTTCTTCTTTTCTCTGTAATGCATGTTTTCCATATTGACCATCTAATACTTCAGGGGGAAAAAGCTATATGAAAATAATTATTGTTAGGACCTGACACCTTTCATCTTATCTGGTATCTTTCCAGTCTCCTTGACTTGGCATAGCCATTCTGGAAATCAAAGCTACCAGAGCTCAGCTACCCATTTGGCCAGCTGCTCACTGCTTCTCAGTGCTGTCCTAGCCTCCTCGATTAAATTCACAATTATTTTTTGAGAATCTGTTATCTGCTGAGCATTATGTTAATGCAACAGGAAATCCAAAGAAGTGTGCCATGTCTCTGATTTAAGCTCACAATTTGGGGACACAAGTCATATACTTGGAATAAAAACTAAGGTACAAAATAGTGTTTAATCTATACTTTGAGCCAGAGATTCAAGCTACTATTCAGAAGAATAGTTATCCTATGAAAAACAAAGTTACAATTTGTTTCTTTCACTAACTCAGAAGAATTTTTTTAGTTGTTTAAAAAAAGCATAAATATCACTCTCTGATAAGGCCATTATTTGTGCTTTTTTTCAAATGTATTTTTGGATTTGCCATATTAAAACTCTTCTCCCAGGAAAGCCAGAAGTTGTTAAAGCATGTGAAAAATTGTTTTAATTCTTTTAAATTCAGAAAATTAAAGAACAACTCTTTTAGTAAACTCTGACATGCTTCTCTACGTATTCACTAACTTGTTTTTACTGAGAGTATGTTTCACTCTATAATAAGAAATATATGTATTATTAAAATCTGAAGATTTTACTTAGAAATTATGTAGAATAGTAACACGTCAAAAATAATTAAGAATTTATATAAAAAAGAAAAAAGGAAAGAGTAGATTGTTCTATAAGAAAAATTATACAGGGATAAGAGAAAGGTCGCTAAAACCTAATTTGGTATGGAAAATTAATGATTAGAAGGATTGCATATAATTGTCCACTAAATTATGCTTGACATGAAATCAAGGGGAAACAGAAACACTTTAAATCATCCTGTTGCCACTTCATGTAAACTATGGAAGAATGTAGTAGATGAGAACCTCGTAAGACCACAATTTATTACTTTATAAGTGAGAGTAGCAAGTTTGAATCATGTTTCAAATTCTCTTCTTCCATCAATGATGTGACTTTTTTTTCCATTTCCTATCCTCTTGGAATGAACAGGGAATATTTTCACTCATCCTTAAAAAAATTTCTCTAGTCATTTCAGTATTTTCTTACAGTTAATACCTGACCCCCAGCTTGCATTCCCAAAAGGAGAGTCTTCTAGTGATTCAGAAGAGAGTTTCCAAATGCACACTGTGTGTGTAATGTACGTTTAGCCTCAAAAAAAAAAAAAAAGAAAAAGAAAAGAAAAAAGAAAAAAAAAAGACATTGATGGGAAATAGATCATTATATCAAGTGGGATTTTATGAAACTGATAAATGCATTCTATTTGATGGTCATTTTACATTTTTCAGAAGGAAAAATTAATGTGGGTAAGGCCATTCTTTGTCTTATTTTTAAATCTTAACATGTTATGATTCATTCTTGGATAAAAATAAGACAATTAAAATAAACATAGCATTGATTGCAATGCCTTACTCGCCTCCTCCCAAAATAAAACGAAACAATGAAAAGGGTTTCTGTGGGAAAATGTGGGCTCAGGGAAAAAAGTGACAGCAAGATCAGGCATATGACAAGCAGCAGGAGGGTGAGGAAGCTCTGCCAAGCAATAGTTGAAACTGTGCATTAATCTAAACCACCCATCAACTTGTAGGGTCATTGGCCTTGAAGAAATGAATTTATTTCCTGGTCAAATACTTTCTGAATAGGTGTTCACAGCTTAATCAATTTTCAGGCCCTTGCCCAGGTCCAGATTAATTTGTGCAGCTCAAAAGTTAATTAAACCCTTTCTTCCAACAAAACAGATTTGTTCCAAACCATTTGATGTTAGCTTATGACCATTTCTCAAAAATGCTCCTGAAAAAAAATCCACTAGTGGTAATAGAAACTGAGACTCCTGGGGATCCCTCACACTGTTGTTCACATAGCCTTCGGAGGCTGTCCTGTGGCTTCCAGATGAGAGTGCTAACAAATTTTCACGACACACAAGTGTACTATTGACCTGGGTTAGAATCCACTTTAGCAGTCTCAGAAGCAAAGCTGTTGATTTTATGGAAATTGAAAAATCACAAATAAAAATTCCTCTGTGATTTTTTTCCTTCCATTTCCAGTTACCTTAATGTTTCCCAAACCAGAAGACCAAAAAAGAAACAAAAGAAATAATTAATTATTTAAACATGTTATACAAGAAGAAAAAGTAGTTTGAAGTCTGAGTATTCCTGGAGGTTTAAAATTTTCTTGCATATTTTTATAGCTTCCTAGCAGCTATTCCAGCTGCAGTGCTTGAGGGAGAAATAAATGAAGTATGCAAGTGTCATTCAATATAATGTGACTGTCTCCTGGTTGTAAATCCAACTGTCTTCAGTCATTGTTGAGAAAACAGTAGTGTTATGCATGTAACTGGTTAGTTCTTCATAGCTGCTGCATGTGGGATATATTAGATATTTAAAAGAAATGGGTGGGGGCACCTGGGTGGCTCAGTTGGTTAAGCGTCTGCCTTCAGCTCAGGTCAAGTTCTCCAAGTCCTGGGAGCAAGCCCTGCGTGGGGCTCCCTGCTCAGCAGAGAGTCTGCTTCTCCCTCTCCCTCTGCCTGCTTCTTCCCAGGGCTGCTGCTCTCTCTCTCAGTCAAATAAATAAATAAAATATTAAAAAACAAAAAAGAAATGGGTGACCCCTTTAGAATATCTCCTCTAAGAAACAACTGATAAAGCAAATCTTCTCCATGACTTTGGCAGAAATGGAAAGCTGGAGAAAAACTTCCAGTCCCATGCTACTCATCTACTCAGTAGCACTCTCACTTACAGTAAAGAATGGGGGGTTAGAATCCCTAAAGGGAAGGGAGGATGACTGACATACACTGTGTCTCTTTTAATGGGAAAAACATGGTCTCAAGAACCAAGGGACAAAACAACTACCATCATCTTTACCTTTGTGTGCAATCATAATTTGAATCAGACAGAAAGTATGCATATGCAATCTCTGTCCCTGCCCTCATATAAACAGCAATCACTTACAAGCTCAGTGTGAGGACCATCATTTGTTAGTTGAAAGACTTCAACACATGGCGTGCCTCATGGTTACCCCTGACACGTTAAGCCTCAAAGCCAAAATAACAGTGAGCTCAGCAGAGAAAATCTGTAACAATGCTTGAGGCCCAAGAATTGAAAGGAAAGATAAAAGTAGGTTATTAGTTTAAACAAGGGAACCCTAGGATTGATTAAAACATCAATATAGACTGTCCTAGTAAAATAGAATATTCCTAATTATATCAAGATTTCTAAATTATTATTCCTCTTTATAATCCTAAGTGGTTTAACTTCTATATAAAAATGTTAATAGTAGCTGATGAGAATTTAGATTTAAGTATATTTCATTCATAAAAATTTAAATGGTTGAGTAAATGGGGGGGGGTCTTGTGTCAAGATAATATAACTATCTTCAGGTGACTTCTCTATATCCAAGGTCTAAGCAGTTTATTGGTATATTCAAATGTTTGAAGCAAGGACCATGAGGTAAATGGCTACTTAGAGACTCCAATGATCTGGACTCCCCTGAAATTATAAGCTAGATTTAGTGTGTCTGTCTATTTGTCTACCTACCTACCTATCTGTCATCTGCATTTTAGGGGACAAATGCCCCTAGTTTTCATAGAATGTCAAGAGAGTACAATTATCCCAGAACCTTATGAATCACATATATAAAAGGTCAATCATTACAGTATTAAATGCCATTTATTTCCCTGTCTAATTATAATTGTTACAACAGCAGATATTATAAAGACTATCACTAAGATGCTATTTCCTGAAAGTAACAGTAGTAACTTGTCTATATATAATACCACATCATCTGCAAATAGTGAGAATTTTACTTTTTCTTTTCCAGGAAGTTTAGATGCAGTTTTACTTTTTTACTTTTTTGCCTAATTGCTCTGGCTAGGACTTCCAATACTATGTTGAATAAAAGTGGCAAGAGTTATTGGTGGCAATCCTGTTTCGTTCCACATCTTAGAGGAAAAGCCTTCAGCTTTTCACCTAGTGAGATATTAGCTGTGGGCTTGTCCTGTATGTCCTTTACTGTTTTGGTAACTTCCCCCTTTGTCGAGAGTTTTTGTCATAACTGAACTTTGAGTTCATTAAATGCTTTTTCTGCTTCTATTGAAATGATAATATGATTTTTTTTTATTCTTCAGTTTGTTACTGTGGTATATTATCTTGATTGATTTCCAAATGTTAAGCCATCCTTGCATCTGTGGAATAAACTGATCACAGTATAAGGTGCTTTTAATGTATTGTTTAATTTGGCTGGTTAATATTTTACAGAGGATTTTTGCATCTACATTCATCAAGAATATAAGCCCTCTTTAGAGCATATTAACAGTGAGACAGGGGATAGCAGCTCCAAAGAGCAACCTCAGTAAGTACACAATAGATATTAATTATTACAATTAGGAGTAATAGCGGTCGGTCCCTAATTAGTAGGGTACCCAGCAAGTCATTTTTCCATTGTCAACAATAAATGGAGGCTTTTGGACTTAAATAAGTGATATTCTAACTTTATAGCATGCATACAACACCACCACCGCCAAATACACTACAAGATAAGGAGGGTAAACAGGAGAAGAAAGAAAGAGAAGTAAAGGTTAGTAGAACCCAGGAAACAAATCCAGGAATTGGCCTAACTTTAGTTATTTTATTTGAAAAGTGGACGAATATAAGACTAGTTAAGACTGGAAATCACATGATTATAAGTAAATTTGAATAATAAAAGGAATATTACTTAGAAAGTGACTTGGAAGTCCATTAGACATTCATTTGAAGGTGAATTTATAGCTGTCACAAAAATCAATAAACCTGTATCTGTCATTATAACGATACATTGAATCCCTTTTATATGCCGGGGGTGTGCAAAGAAGAACACCAAACCCACTGATAACTCCCCTTTCAAGACACTGTATTCACTGTCAACCCATTACTTACTTAAAAATTAAAACAAAATTTAAAATTAAAGAGCTATAACTTTTAACAAGCTTTCACTATAATATTTAAAAATCATTTTACCCTGCAGAAAAACACAGATTAAAACTGCCTATTCATTTTGAAAATTTGCCTCCAGTTGTTTCTTAGAAGGCATGTATGCTAGGATTAAAAGTAAGTGAAGATTTTCTCAAACCTCAATAATCCCTATTAGTGTCTCTGTATCTAATTATTCATTTAATGGTCCAATCCAAAACTTGTCACTCAAGATTGAAACAAGGCATCTTACACTGTGAAAAATTAATGATTCACATAATTGCAAGAATTGCAGTTCCCACTATCAGTATAAGTGCACACAAAGCAATTTCCTGAAAGTTTTCTTATATGTAGATATATTCTTATATCTATTAGTGTCTTACTCTCCTGGTGAGGATAAAATTTATGTATGTTGTGATGACTTAAAAACTAATACTAAGTGCTGGTTACCTTTTTTTAATATTTGAAATCTGGGTAAAACATTTTGACAAAAATAGACAGTTGTAGGGCAAAATGAAATAATACATGTCAAAAAATTTGAAAGAAGGCAAATGTATTTTATAAATGTGAGATGTCATTATTTTAGCAATAATATGGGATAGAGAAGTTTTAAACTTCAAAGTTACTTAAAGGTTTATTAAATATTTTATGACATTGAAAGATTGCTGAGTTTCAAAAAAATAGGCAGCACATAAAATGAAGTCATTCTATGAAAAAGAAGGCAAAAAAATTTATTTTCTTTAGATAAGTACCAACAGTAGGTAAATAAATAAAACATAGCTTTTCTTCTGTTTTCATGTTTGAATCCTGAGATCAATCTTGCTCTGGGATTTCAACTAATGCTGCTGTTTACTTTTTTGTAAGGTAGTTGATATTGAAGAATAGCATTGCCAAGGTGCTAAAAGTATGATCTACTAAGATAAAACTCACCATGCTCTCTTTTAAAGTTAGTTTTCTGAATCTTTAACATGATATTTTACATATGCCAATTATTTTTGTCAAATAAACTCCAAACCTGTAAGACATAAAAATTCTATAGTTAATTATGCATCTTTGTAATAGACAAAAATCATATTAAAAGCTCTCTAATTCATGAAGAGTCCACAATAAGTCACAGGACTTGTATTTGTTATATCTGTATGATACACCACTTAGTAAGGTGGAAAAATCAGGACAGTTAAGAGAAATAGATATGCTCTGATTTCCTAAAATAAACTTTATGCCAACAAATCTTGCATATCTTATATGTTTTCACAAAGAAAATATGTAGTAATGATGTAAACCTTTTGTCAGACTAAAATCCTTGGAATATAAAAAGAAAAACAGGGAGATCAAAGATGGTGGCAGAGTAGGAGGACCGTGGGCTCATCTTGCCCCACAAACACAACTAGACAACTATCAAATCATCCAAAATACCCCCAAAATTGGCCTAACAGAACAAACTTCACAACTAGAGTGAGAGAAGAGGCCATGTCAAAGAAGATAGAGAGTGCAGATGTGGTTTAAGGAGAAATGGATCATGGGTATTGTGGAGGGAAGGGAGCTGTGGTCACAAAGAAGGGTAAGAGAAAGGAGCACACAGGGAATGCAAAAGGAGAACATTTTCCCAAAACCACTCACTTGGAAAAGGAGAGCAGCTGAATTTTGTGAGTTTTTGCAACCAGCAGGGCATAAAGCCTGGAATTTTAAAGGTCAGCAGTCTTGGCTGGGATAGAGCCTGAAGGGCAATGCCCTGCTCCTGGAGAGAAGGTGGACAAACAACTTGGGAGCAGATGGTGTGGAAACAGCAATCTGAGGACTACCTGGGCCACACAGTGGGGATATTATTCACTTCTCCCCAGAGAGCAGAGTGCAGAGAGCATTCCTGGGAGGCAACATTCACAGAGACAACTCTCCTGGAACAGGAGAGCTGGCTGGCACCATTTCCCTCCCCTGCCCCTCAGCACAAATACAGAGTCACCAGTGAGAGGCAGTGCAGCATCGAATCTGTCTGCCAGACTTGCTTACACCAACCCCTACCCCATTGTGATCTATGATCTGGTAGGACTGCCCTTCTCAATCAAGTTTGCCTCAGTCCCAGCACAGCGGGACTCTACCCCAAAAGACCAGCACAAACTTCTGCCCACACCAAATCTCTAAAGCCTAAAGTTTTAAAGATCAACAGGTTTGGCTGGGATAGAGCCAGGAGGGCCTTCTGCTACTCCTGAAGAGAAGGCAAGCAACAACCCTTAGAAATAGCAATCTGAAAAATACCTGGGGGCATATAGGAGGGGATTATTTGCTGTTCTAGGAGCACTTCCCTGAGAGGCAGCCATCAGGGAGACAACTCTCTGGGAACAAAGGAGCTGGCTGGCACCATTTCCCTCCCCCATCCCTCAGCATAAACATAGAGCCACCTGAGAGAAGCAACTTAGCATGGACACTGGCTACCTAACTTGCTTACACCAAGTCCCACCCCCTTGTGCTCTGTCAGGACTGCCCTTCTCAATCAAGCTTGCCTCAGTCCCAGTATGGTGGGATCCTCCCCCAGAAGACCAGCACAAATGCCTGCTCACACCGTGTCTCTTGACCAGAGTTCTGTAGGGCCTCAGTTCTGGTGGAGTTAATGTCAGGTCTCATTTCACAAGCAGACCAGAGCACACCTAGTTAAAACTCGCCACATGCCTGACGGAGAATTTAAAACAACAGTCAGAAGGATACTCACTGGGTTTGAGAAAAGAAGACATCAGGGAGACCCTTACCACAGACATAAAAGAGTTAAAAAAGAATAAATCAGAGATGAAGAATGCAATAAATGAGACTGGAAACAGGCTTGATACAATGCACAGCAGGCTGTAAGAAGCAGAGGAATGAATTTGTGACCTAGAAGACAAAATAAGAGAAAATAATGAAGCTGAACAAGAGAGGGGAAGAAGAACTATGCAACACCAGAATAGACTTAAAGAACCCAGTGAGTCCATCAAACATAATAACATTCATATTATAAGAAGTTCCAGAAGAAGGAGGAGGAGGAGGAGGAGGAGTAGGAGGAGAGAGTGAAGGGGGCAGAAAATTTATTTCCAGAAATAATAGCAGAAAACTTCCCTAATCTGAGGAAGGAAACAGACATCCAGATCCAAGAAGCAGAGAACTCCTATCAAAATCAATAAAAGCAGGCCAACACCAAGATATAATTGTAATTATATTTGCAAAAACACTGATAAAGAAAACATCTTAAGAACAGCAACACAAAAGAAATTCTTAACTTACAATGGAAAACTCATAAGGCTAGCTGGAGATTTCTCGACAGAAACTTGACAAGCCAGTGGCATGATATATTCAAAGCACTGAATGGAAAAAAAATCTGCAGCCAAGAATACTCTATTCAGCAAGGTTATCATTCAGAATAGAAATAGAGATAAAGGATTCCCCAGACAAGAAAACTAAAAGAGTTCATGACCATTAAATCAGCCCTGCAAGAAAGATTAAAGTAAAAGGAGAGGCCAAAAGTGACAAAAACAAGAAAGGAGAAGAGAAATCTCCAGAAACAATGACAAAACAAGTAATAAAATGGCAATAAATACATATCTATCAATAATTACTTTGAATGTAAATGGACTAAATACTCCAGTCAAAGACATAGGGTGTCAGAATGGATAAAAAACCAAGTTCCATCTATATGCTGCTTACAAGAGACTGATTGTAGATCCAAAGACACCTCTAGATTGAAATTGAGGGGCAGAGAAACAATTATCATGTAAACGGTTGTCAAAAGTCAAGGTAGGGGCGCCTGGGTGGCACAGCGGTTAAGCGTCTGCCTTCGGCTCAGGGCATGATCCCGGCATTATGGGATCGAGCCCCACGTCAGGCTCTTCCGCTGTGAGCCTGCTTCTTCCTCTCCCACTCCCCCTGCTTGTGTTCCCTCTCTTGCTGGCTGTCTCTATCTCTGTCAAATAAATAAATAAAATCTTTAAAAAAAAAAGTCAAGGTAGCAATACTTATATCCAACAAAGTAGACTTTTTGTTCTTGTATTGTTTTTATTCTGCTTTGGTATTGGGGTAGTACTGGCCGCATGGAATGATTTTGAATATATTCCCTCTATTTCATTATTTGTAAGATTTTGATAAATATTGCCATTTATTATTATTTTTAATGTTTGGTAGAATTCACCAATGAAACCATGTGGTCTTGAGCTTTTCTGTGTTACGAAATTTTTGATTCCTAATTCAACTTTCATTCTTTGTTATTCATCTAAGAAGATTTCCTATTTCTTGGATTCAAGATATATGATTTAATCATGGTAACTTATGCATTTTTAGGGATTATTTGGATTTTTTTAAAGTTATCTGATTTGTCAGTATATAATTGTTCATAGTAATCTGTTATCACACTATGTTTTCTGTGGTTATCAGTTGTATTGTTTTCTCTTCCATTTCTCATTTTGTTTTTTAAGTCTTGTCTTCTTTTTTCTTAATGTAGTTGAAGCAGTCAATTTTGTTTAATTTTTTGGAAAAACTGGTCATTACTGTCAATGTTATGTTATTATTTATTCTGGTCTCCACTTTCTTTATTTCTGATTTTTCTTTGTTATTTCCTTCCTCTACTAAATACCAGCTATGTTTCTCTTTTTCTATTCCTTGTGATGTAATGTTTTACTTGAACTTTTTCTTAATGCAAGCATTTATAGCACAAAATTTCACTCTAACACCTGCTTTTGCTGCATAAGTTTTAGAATATTATATTTTCTTTTACTCTTGTTTTGAGACATATTTTGATTTGCTGTGTGATTTCCTATTTTTCCCATTGCTTGTGCAGTATGTTAATATTTACAGTTAAATGTTTAATATTTACCAAAGATAAAGCAAAAAATATAATAAAATGAATGAATTTAAAAAATAAAAACAGCTTTTCCATTTATTCTTTAAATTAGTGGTGAATGGACCTCCAGGAGGTATCTGATGAGTTTTTTTTTAAACATTATTCTGTTGATCATATGTGATAATGTATGTAGACACTCTTTGTACAGTGGAGCAGGAGTTACTAGAATTTAAAAAGAAATATATGTAAATCACAGTAGCTAAGCTCATTAGGAAGAAGGAAATGTTTGATGACTGAAAAAGAATATTCCCTACATCCAAGGAACTTAGCTTCTTTAAATACAGGCAATGTTTATCTCATAATAAAGAAGATTCGTGTTATCTTTTTTGTTATAGAGTTGACTCACAAATTCCATTTAATTACCATTCTTGCCTCATCAAACTTCGTTCTTCCCTTTTCCAAAAATAATTTTCCACTTCCCCATGACACCCTGAAGCTTCTTTTCCTTCCTAGGATCAATTGTGTACTGATTTCCAGGCTACCATGTTTGTAAGCCTTCAGGCTATACAGAAAAACTTCCCTGGGCTCTGCCGGTTTCCTACACTAATCAATTCCTATTCATATTAATTATCTCCAATTCAATATTTTGTCCATCATTGGAATTTTACAAAAGACTATTTTATAATAGAGTATTTCTTGAAATCATCCTAGAAATACAGACTTCTTGCTCACTACACATTCATGCTTCTTGGTTTCAGCTGGGGCCTCTTTGGAGGAAGTAATCCTTTTGATCATCCTTGATTCTGTAATGAATGCACATCTTTTTGATAATTCCAAATCCCTCTTTAATTAGAAAGCAAAGAAAAAAGGAAGTAACAAGGTGGGGGGAAGAAATTTACTGGTTCCTTTATTCAACAAATATTTATTGAGTCCTCTAAGTGCTAGACACTGTTCTAGGTGCAAGAGTTTTTCAATAGCAAGTTAGAAAAATCTCTGTGTTCCTAAAATAATTTACTAGCTGGGAGAGGCAATAAACAAGTACATAGTATGTAAAGTGGTGATAAAAACTATGGAGAATGGGGCATAGCATGAAGGATAGGGAGCAGGGAATGCTGATGAGGTAGGTTGAACCATATGGGTTTGATGTTTTATAGGTCAAAAAATAGTCTAATATCTGCAATTTCATACGATTCAATGTACCGGATGCAATCTTTTGTTTAAGTTCAAAATATCCCACACTTTTGCCCATCTTCTCTCCCTTCTCATCTTTCTGAGGGAATAGATACCCATCTTTTATTCCAAGGCTAACTTCTATCTTTACCTGTTAATTTCCTTTCTCCTTTACTTTCCTTGACCTTGTCTTCTTAGTTAACTTTTTATTAATTTCTCCCTTTCTCCTCTAGTCTCCTTTCTCTTAACCTATTTGATGTACTTTCTCCAGAAGCTTCATCTTAAAACCTTTTTTCCCCCAACATAAACTTCTACAACTCAAAACCCTATAGAGTTTCTCATCATCCCAACCTATTGTGACCTTTTCTGTCTTGAATATTCCTAATGGAGGTATTCTTTATTACTCTCACGGTTATTTAGCCTACACTGGCCTATTATTCTTTATTCTTTAACTTGTCATCTCAATTATATTGTAATTTCCATGATAGCAACACAAGAGTCATTTATTGTTTAATCCCTTCTTGGGACCTAATTAACCATTCATTAGTAGATAATCAAAAATCTTTAAAAACAAATATATTTCAAATGAACTAGAATTTTAAACTTTTCCTTGATGTTCTAGAAAGTAAATTTTGATTTTCATCAATCCTAGTAGTTTACTTCTTGAGACACCTTGAAACTCCACACAAGTGAGCAAGAGTCCTATTATTGATGATCAAAAGAAAAGGCAAAAACACATTTGAGTATATGACTTTCCAATAAAATTTATCTTATTTCTTCAGAGTGTTTGCTATTTTAAATACAAAATTACCTTCACAATGCAGGATACAGTATTTAAACATTGTGAATCCACTGAGTCTGAGAATTGGAGGACTAATTGCTGTGACTTGTTCAAATGAACACAGAGTTTTGTTTCAATCTCATGACATAGGCTTAGCTCAAGTTGTGCATGCTCACAAGGCAGGTAAAACATCCAAAATGGAGACAGACACCAGATTTGGGTTACAGAAAGAATTCTAGTGACAAAAATAACTTTGAAGATTATTGTACTGATTAAGCTGCAAGAACATGGTATAAATAAATTATTACAACTTCAGTTTCTTCTAATAAAAGTTATTTTAGCACAGTAAAAAATCAGGACTTAACAATGTTAGCTTTAATTTGCAGCACTGGATTTCCTACACACAAAAATTCAGGATGCAGGAGAGCCACTGGTGAAGCATTCCACCTTAAGTTAGCACAAAATCTGAATCTATATTGTTAGCAAAATAAAAATATATGAAAATCAGTGCTCTCTGCTTGATGGAAATTCTATGCCCTGTGGTCTTTTACTTTTAATATCTGGTTTCATGTGTTTTCAAGACATGGAGGCTATGAAATTCAGCAAGTATCAACCTAAAAAAACAATGATCTAAAAACTGAAAATTTCCAGTGCTGATTAATGGAAACAAAGACAGACTGGATGGAAATAATATGAAGTGGCTGTGTTTATAGAGCTTTCCACTTTAATGGAATAATGCAATGGTCAAGTCATCATTCATATTTTATATTCACTCTCACTATTAATACAACATAAACTCATCTAATTTAGAATTGGACCTTCTGTGACCTAATAAACAAAATTGGTGTAATCTAAGGAAATCTAGGGCACCAAGATGAGCTAAGAGGTTTTTCCCAGCAATACCATGACCAATTAGAATGACCGCTGAAGGAAGATGAGATAGTAAAGCAGAATGACTCAGAAGAGAAAAAAAGCCATACTTAAATGACTTAACTCCAGTAGAATGTAATGGGAGAAGTATTGATTATAACTGCCCATCATACTTTGCAATATTTTAAATAATATAAATTTTTATACCATGGATTAGGGCACTATTTGTCATTCTTACTAAATTGTTGTTACTGTCAGGTATACCTATGCCACATATATAGCATTACTGAAAACTTACATGTAAATGACATATGTGTACTCAGAATCATTTTCCCATAGTCTTAGTATAGGATCTTATATGTTTCTTGTGGGTGTCACAGAAAATGGAGAAGATGTCATAAGTCAGGATTTTAATATATATTTCTATGAGAATTATACCATTATCAGTTTCCTGCATATATATATATATATATATATATATA